>NC_026739.1:495829-767638 GCF_000210295.1 Trypanosoma brucei gambiense DAL972
ATTTCTTTCTCGTCGCTTTTGTTGTCAATTTTCTTTATCGTGCTGCGGTGATCTGCAATGGAGGGGTATGCTGTCGCTGGGGATAGACGTTTGCATTTACATGGATAGTGTTTTCATAGCTGTTCTACCCCTGTTTCTGGAGACGCGGCATTGCTGTTGGTGTTACTTTATATGATTAGTTTTGGTTGTGTTCTGGGGGTGGATGTGCGATGGACGGGTGTGCTGTCTGTTACCGAAGGCCGATGCGTTTTGGTACGCCGTGACTGATGTTACTGTTATTTTTTTAAAGGTTGCGTTGAGTTTCTATCGCCTTGATGTGTGTTGTTAGTGTCTTTTATTTTTGTTGTGTCACTCTTATTTTGCTGATTACTGCTTTATAGTGTGGCAGTTGTCATTCTCGATATCCTTTCTCCTTGATCTACTTCATTACGTGTAATATTACCCTGGTGGGATAACTCTGCCCAAGGCCGATAGTTATAACGCTAACAAGAATCATCTACTTTCAGTCATCTAAAGGTTTGCAAATGTCATCCGCTCCTCTGAGGGTATACGTTCAGTGTAATCCATTACTTGACGTCTCGGCTCACGTGTCCGACGAATTTTTGGTCAAGTATGGTTTGGAGCGCGGCACGGCCATCTTGTTGTCTGAGCGCCAGAAAGGAATATTCGACGATATCGAGAAAATGCCCAATGTGCGGTATGTCCCTGGTGGATCTGGCTTGAACGTGGCGCGCGTTGCGCAGTGGATGCAGCAAGCGTATAAGGGGAAGTTTGTTACATATGTTGGCTGCATTGCAGATGATCGGTACGGCAAGGTTCTGAAGGAAGCTGCCGAGCATGAAGGAATTGTGATGGCTGTTGAGCATACGACGAAAGCAGGGAGTGGTGCGTGTGCAGTTTGTATCACCGGCAAGGAACGCACTCTTGTTGCTGATCTTGGTGCAGCAAATCACCTCTCCAGTGAGCATATGCGCTCCCCTGCTGTCGTGAGGGCGATGGATGAATCCAGAATTTTCTATTTCTCCGGTTTCACGTTGACAGTTGACGTTAATCACGTTCTTCAGGCGTGCAGAAAGGCTCGTGAGGTGGATGGACTTTTTATGATCAACTTATCGGCCCCTTTTATTATGCAATTCTTTTCCGCGCAACTTGGGGAGGTTCTGCCCTATACTGATATAATTGTGGCCAACCGACATGAGGCAAAGGAGTTTGCCAACATGATGAAGTGGGATACGGACTGTGTCGAGGAGATTGCAAGGCGAGCAGTATCTGAAGTTCCTTACACAGGCACAAAAGGTCGTGTTGTTGTGTTCACTCGTGATATTGAATCAACAGTGCTTGCAACTAGGGATGGTGTGGAGACGGTTCCTGTACCTCAGTTAGATCAGGACAAAGTAATTGACATGAATGGTGCTGGGGATGCATTTATGGGTGGATTTTTGAGTGCTTATGCCGTTGGTAAGGATTTGCGGCGCTGTTGCGAAACTGGCCACTACACAGCACAAGAGGTTATCCAGCGTGACGGTTGCTCGTTCCCCGAGAAGCCCAGTTTTTCTCCTTGAGTTTTTTTGTTTTCGTTGTCGGTTGTTAATGCCAAATACGGTGGTTGATATGATTTCGATGGTGTGGTTGATGATTTGTTTTTTTAAATTTAGTATAATTGTTTTTTTTTTGTTAAGGATGGTCGATAATGTTTGTTGATGTTCTTTATCTTTTTCGTTGTTTCAATTTTTTTTTAACACTCAGTTTTATATGCTGTATGGTGGTGTTTTTGTGTGTGTGTGTGTTTGTTTGTGGGAGGGGTGAAAGCAGGTAGATAAACTTGTCGTTAATACCCCTCTTGTTGTTGTGTTTATGTTATTTAATTTTTATTTGACTTAGTTCGCGTTGGTGTTGGTGTTTTTTGTTTTGTTGTTAATTCAGCTGTTTGATGCTTATGAGGTTCTAATTGAAAAGGTGATATTGATGTGTTTATCACTATGTTATAGGATCAAAAGCAAATTTAATAATTTGTCTTTTGTACCACATTGGTGAACCTTCGCATCTATAATTCTTTTAATTTCTCTTTATTGCTTCCGTTGTATATCATTCTGTGTCTTTTTTACTTGGTTTTGATGAGTCGGTCTTCTGTCATAATATTTATTCCTTGTCTCTTCATTCTTTGAATTTGTAAACGATAATGATGGTAATGGGGATTATTTTTCTTTATCGTTGTCATCCCTATCAGCGTCCGTGTAGCCTTCTGTTTGTGCATTTTAATAAACATAGTTAATTTTGTTGTTACTATGTGGAGTTGAGTTTCGCATTATGTTGTAGATATTAGGTTTTTATAAGATCTCTGGGTCGTTTTGGAGCTGCTAGGGGATTGAACCGCAGTATGTGTGATGAGTAGCGACCCACTTCCGTTGCAAGTTTTTTTTTTTGATGTGGGGGAATGGGAGGGAAGAGAGGTGCTTACCTTATTGCTTCTGATGCCGAGGTTTCACGTTATCGCTGACCAAGTGGTTGCCCTTTCCTAGGATGTGCGGATAATTTAAAGTTAATGTCGTGATATGAGATGCCAAAATGGTCAGGGCTTTCGGGGTGTGTTGCTAAATTTTTTTTGAGGTACTTGCATGTCTCGGGTTCCGATTCTCTTTTCTGGTTGTTGCAAAATCTATGTGATTACATCGGGTGGCCGCGGAGCTCTGTTTGCTTGTAGTTTCGATGGGCGGCTGTTTTGGATTGAGGGGAGGGGATATTTTGTGGAACCTTCCGGCATTTCGAAAAGTGTGTTGTTGTGGTGTGCTGTATATTAGGTTGATATTATCTGTGCAATGAAAGGTTGAGGCAAAGGGCTACAGGAACTGTTCCTAGAATGCAGTCGGAATGTGTGCGATTTCAGCTAATATATATATATATATATAAGTAAGGGAGGGTAAGGAGTTTGTTCTGTTGCTTTCACAATCCTCTGCGTTGTTGGTATTAGGGGGTTACAACATGTGTTGTTGTTTTTTCCCTTTCACTAATTACCCGACTTTTCACCGTTGTGCAGGGGCTATAGGGTGGACAGTTCCGCTGGTTAGTTTTGCTGTTATATATGTAATACTTTTTAACGTACCTATTTTTAAACTTTTCTCCCCCTGCTTTCCTCCCTCCGAAGCGCATAGTGTTTTTTTTTTAAATATCTCTTCTCGTGGTTGAAAATGCATGGAAATTTTGTATTTACCGGCAAAAGCCGGCCCAACCGGCTCACCCTCTCTAACGATCGTCAACCCTCAAAAAACGTAATTTTGAACAATGCTCGCGCCCAGCGTGAGCAGCGGCAGAAAGAAAAGAGGGAGTGTCAGGCGGCGACGTGCATCCAGAGAAACACACGAGGGTTATTGGCACGCATGGCTCTTGCTGAACTGGCGCGTGCTGCACTAAAGGAAATTAAAGAGACACAGGATGCAGCTGCTGATGGTGGTACCTCTTCCGAAGCGGATGAACCGTTAGAACGCCTTTGTTGGCTGTACGAGTTTGTTCGTCGTGGAATAGTTGGTCTGTTGGTTTGTAGCGTACAGTTACGCGAATGCTCACAAATTTTATTGAATCGGTTGAGTGCTGTTTTGCGTGGTGGTGCCTTGGAGGAGCAACTGTTAGGTTTCCCCCACGCAATTATGCTGTTAATGAAGTTGACACTGGAAGCATACTTAACACCTTCCTGTGATGAGGAAGCCGTAGTAGAACGAAGTAGGGAGCATTTGCAGCCACTAGCATCACTGTTTGCTGCTGCGAAGAAACTGGGTAACGGAGCCGACATACTTATCTGTGCACTTGATCTTGTCATTCGACACAATGCAACTCCCGATGAGGAAATTATTTCTGCACTGTATGGTTTGTATGCTACTCTGTCACCCGCTGCAGCTGCGAGTAGCGTGCAATCTACTGCTAGTCGTACGTTGCTAGCTTACGCCGTAGGCTCGACTTCCAATGTTTCTTATTATCTTTCCCCTACAACGTGTGCGCTGAGTGTTCTGTTAGGCACCGTGCGCAGGGATTGTTACCCACGGGTGAGTGAGGAAACGAATGCGATATTCTTGGAGGCCATTGTGGACGTTACCCTGAAAATTTTAGAATCAACGGCGAGCTCGCCGCCGTTGCAGATTCTTGGGAAATTGGTGAGAGTCCTACCGTACTTCCACCACGGTGCTGATGAAGATGCACAGAAGCAAGTTTTACGGCGGAAATGGCTCATTTGTCTTTCACGCGCGACTCTCCTATGCAGCTCCGAGGATGAACTTATTCGAGAGACGTTATCAGATTTTCACCATTCGCACACCACCGCGCATCAGGAACATGCGGCCCACAAACACCTGTCAACATACCTATTTAGTACGGGGTATGGCCTCCGTTTGCTTGAGGAGGGTCTGCGAACGAGTCTCTCGGCACATAGCACGGATTCTTTCTCCGACGTTAACCTTCTGTGTTGCGTGTTTATTTGGCCTCTCTACAAATTTGCTACTGCCTCTGCGCGCCAACGACTTGAGGCAACCACCATCATTTCAAAGTTTGTTTATTCTTCAGGCCTTTTGCGGTGTCTGTGGGATGTGTACCGAAATTGTCACAGCAGCACCTTCGAAAGCACAGCTGCAATGAGCGCAGCGGAGCTGTTGGAGTGCGTGGCCACTGGGAAGCTGCTTGACCTTCCTTCACCCGTTGCCCCACCCACAGAGCTGCTCAGCAAGTTGTCGTTGCCTCGTTCCACGCACGGCCTGTTTTACGATCCATACCCCGCTGTGTCGGTAACACTTTTTTGTCTGATGAGTTACTTTGTTGACGCAACAGGTTTCTTGGAAGGACTTGATCGCTGCGCGGTGTTTGATCGTGCTGACACTCTGAAGCTTATTTTTGCACTCAAGGGGATTTTGTATCAGTCGTTCTTCCACGGTGTGTTGCCGTACAGCAAATGTGAAGTGGTGGTGCAGGGGGCCCTCACATTGTTTTTAAAGCTGCACGTCGTAGGTGAGGCTCAATCGTTTGTTCCGCACCCGTCGGTTTGGATAATTTGCCACGATCACCTACTTCTAAAGACGTTTAAAAGTATTGAGTGTGGCACATGGTCCGCTATTGTGTCAAATGAAGATGATGAGGATTGTACGGAGGATGACAATGAAGAGCGGGAAGATGGACATTGGGCACCAAGTTTGCGTGAAGGGAACCATGAGTCGTACGTTTCCCTTCCATGGTGGAACGGGAGTCTTTCGTGGCCACAGGAGGAACGTTGCATTCATGTTTTGCAGCGTATCCCCTTTACCGTTCCATTCGGAGCACGTGTCACCTTGTTAACATCCTTTCTCTCTAGCCACGTGGAACGCAGCCGTCCCACCACGTGGGGACACTTTGTGGTGCGTCGCGGTTGCACTTTTGCCGACGCTTTTGACCGCTTTGCTGATAACCCCGGTAGTAGTGATATGTATTATGTCCGTTTCCGTGCGGCAAATGATTTGGTGGAAGAGGGTTACGGCGACGGCGTCTACCGCGAATTTCTACTGTCCCTCTGCAAGGAGGGTTTTGCGGCGGAGCATGGGCTCTTTTGCTTGACGGATGCTGGATACGTTTATCCAAATCCTTTCAGCTGGGAGGTGACTGGTGATCGGGATCATCTCAAGCGTATCAAGTTTCTTGGTGCTATGGTAGGCCGAGGATTGCGTGATGGTGTTTTGCAAGATATTCCATTTGCTCTACATTTCCGTAATGCTATTCTGGGGCGCAGCAACTCCATCAATAACCTAAGGAGCTTTGATAGTCAACTTTACCGCCACCTTGTTTCTCTTATGAGTTTGAGCGAGGAAGAAATTGAAAACCTTGAGCTCAACTTCACGTACACCGTGGAGGCCCTTGATCGGGTGCACGAAGTGGAGCTTCTACACGGTGGTCGCAACATTGCTGTCACTCGCCGCAACTGTTTGAATTATATTCACTTGATTGCAGACTTCAAACTTAATCGTGAAACAGCCAAGCAAACACGGGCATTTCGGAGTGGTCTGGAAAGTATCGTCCACCGAAGTTGGTTACGACTCTTTGATAGTAATGAGGTCATGAAGTTGTTCGGTGGTGATGTAGAGTGTAACATTGATGTGGAAGATTGGAAACAGCACACTCAATACCACGTTCCTGACGACGCCACTAGCAAACCCGTACAAGTGTTCTGGGAGGTAGTGCAGTCTCTGCCGTTGGAACAGCAGAGGAAGCTTCTAAAGTTTTCCACTTCAATGAACCGCCCTCCGCTGCTTGGTTTCAAATTTCTCAACCCACCTTTCAAAATTCATGTCCTGTGGAATGAGGCAGAAGAGCGATTGCCATCTGCATCAACGTGTTTCTGCACTCTAAAGCTTCCACCGTACCAGACGTTCGGGGTAGCGCAGCAAAAGATAACAGCTGCAATTGAAGAGACGGATGACTTCGGTCTCAGTTGAGCGGATTGTTTCCCTCTTCGTTATCGTACACCTGAAAATATTGTGAAAGGGATGTCGAAATGACTGTTCCACACACAGGGGAGATGAAGTGGTTTCTGGCAGAGTAGTTTGTGCCTGTGTGTATGTATGTTGAGATAGATCGCTGCGATAACGGATGTGATCCTATTCTCGCTTAATACTCCTCCTTCCTTGTGTTAAGGAAGAAATAAAACCAGGGAGTGAGGGAAGTTCCTTTCCCTCACCCCAAAGCGCTTTCCCCTGGTTTTTTTTCTTTCAGAAGTTGTGCTTTGGTGTGCCAACGTATCGCTTGTGGTGTGCGTGTATCTCGCGTGCTCGTATATGTGCGTTCATGCGCTAATGCATACCCATTTTTTTTTTTTCGACGAACCTCCATCGTCATTCGTCACTTTTGGCCTGCGCTGCAACCTTTTTTGAAAGAGAAAGTAATTAGTTGATGTATGTTTGATGGTGCTTATTACTTCAGTGTGCGCTCACAACCTTTTTTTTTGGGGGGGGGGTGAATGACGCCCTCTTGCCGTTGGGCACGTTTCACTTCCCCTTCAGATATTTCCTGGTCATTGCCCTTCCCTCTTCCCCAAATGTCTCTCCTTTTGTGTCTTTCTTATAAGTATTGCTGTTGTCTTCACTGCATCCCACTCTTTTCGTTGTTGCTTTTTGTTTTTCCATTTTATTTCACACGCAAGGAGAGGGGAAAGGGGGGGGGCCTTTCTTCTTGTGGTTTAGACCTAGACCTGTATTATTACTTCTCTCCCACTTCATATTCGTCGTGGTACATTATCGCTACTGCCGTTGTAATTTTCCTTGTGAATGCTTAGCATCACACGGTGCATTCGGGGCTCGTTTATACTCAATGCACGCGTTGTCCCGGATTGGTGGCAGCCGTTTCATCGTGAGGAGCGGCATCGTACCGCTGTGGCTCGTATAGCGCATCTCCGCTCACCCACAGCCGACGGCGCTGCGGTTACCCGTGAGTCTGAGAGGGAAGCAGTACCCATCACGCTGCAAGAAGCGAACGAACTCGTTGACACATATACACGAAACCATAATGCAGAGGATCTCAGTTTGGTCCTTCAACACATCCGGGAAACACTACAAGAGTCGCTTGATAGTTTTCACTACCAATCACTCTTCCGCGTGTTTAACTACACACGGGATAAGGACAACGTCGAGCAGTTGCTCCTTATGATGGTGCAGCGCGGTGAAGTCGATGCCGCCGTGTTTGCGCGTATCATTGACACATTTCACTGTCTGAGCCCCGTTAATGTCCTCAGTAGTATTCTTCGCGTGTTTGCGGCAGCACAAGATGCGTTAGGTAACGAGATATGTGGTGCGGATGGTTGTCCACTGCTCACATCTGTACTCCACCATGTGGCTAATAGCAGCGACTACCCACCCACTGCATCCCTACTTGTGGTGGTGTGGATGCGCGCGTTAGGCGTGCAGCTCTGTGACTGGGACTACGTGCACATTTTTGCCGTACTTCTTTCGCATGCAGATGCGTTTCCGCGGGTACGGAGTACAATAGCGGTGTTTAATGACTTCCCTCGCGGTGAGGTCAGCCCACAGGCACTATTTCAGCGCCTGGAGGACCGCGGGGAACTGTCGCCAGCTTCTGGGCCGTTGAGTCTTCTTGTGGAGGCCATGCGTTCCTCGCTTCAGTTAGCTGGGGTGCCCCTGGAGACGCCTGTGAAAACTTGTGTGGTAAACACAAGAACGGCGGGTCTCTCCGCGATGATTGAGTTCGTTGTGGATGATATGGCATCCGCGGCGGCTGAGGGGAAACTTATGGGCAATCTGCTTCATTGTTACCATGCACTTGCCTTGCTACAAAGCACGCTAAGAAATAATACAGCTGCTGTGGAAACTCTGCACCGTGTTGCTCGTGAGGTGAAACGTCGGGAGTCCACACTCGAAAAGGGGACCGATCATGCTTCACTGGCGGCAAGTAGTGAATGCGTTCATCATCATTATCTTATCGATATGGGAACACTGCTGCAACGTGTAAGTGCCCATACTTTGCAGGGAGTCCGTGTAGACTATGCCAAATCAGCGCAAAGTGCAAGTTCTGATGTTTCACAGAATGACATTGTGGCGGCGGAGAGTTATGCCATAGTGTTTGTGCGGAGCAACGATGAGGCGAGGGAAGCACTGCGTCAAGTAACTGAGAGTGTTGATCTCACACATCATCGAACACGGCTCCAAACAAAGCTCATGTTTCGCCGCTTTGTGGAACTTTGTGCGCGGCACCCCAAAAAAAATTGTAAGATGACCCCCACAGGTCTTGAAGAGCGACGGAAGTGGGGTCGGTATTTGGACGCACGTGACACTTCTCTGGCTCTCTTTGGTTCAGCCAAGCAGGCACGTGATTCGATGAAGCATCTCTTTTATAACGACAACAAGATGCCAGAGCTCCGTAGCCCGGCAATAATTGAGAGAGACATGAATGATACGGCAGCCTTATTCAAATGGAAGCGCGCACCCACTGTCGCGTCACTGCGCCAACGTACATCAGTTCCTCATGTCCAATGCTCATCGCATGCTGTGCCGCGTCACCTTTGGGATCCCAATGTCTATAACCCCTATCCGCACGTTATGCTTTCTATTAGCCCTATGGAAGAAGAGCGCATCACTGATGATATTTTCCAAGAACTGTGGCGTGCCCTAATGAACCCTTCTCTCGTTGGGACGGATCAGTGGTATTTGCGGGATGCAGAAATGTATTTGTTGCTGATGCGTTGTCTTATTCACCGCCTTGACTGGGAAGCCGCTGCCCACCTCACTATCAAAACTATGGAGAGTCTCACTTATACATACATGATGGACCATGAGGTAACGCTTATGTTCAAGGAGATTGGGGATCCTGCGGGTTGCTTGGCTTTCAAAGTTGCAACAAAGTTATTTGACGGGCGTATTCTTAAGGATGGACAGAGCAAACGCGAAAAATTCCACCAGGAACAGTTTGGTGAATTGTGAGGTTGTGTGATTTGCTCGCTCTGTGCTGTGCTGTGCTGTGCTGTGCTTTGGGTGGAAGTAATACAATGGTGAGCGATTTAAAGGAGTGCGCTTGGGCGCTATTGTTCGGTGTACTGAACTGTTTTGTTGAATTTCCTCGTTATCAGATACGACAAGGATTGGAGGATGGACGCTGAGGGAGCGAATCAAAAAAAAACAAAACAAAGATTCTCTCTTACGTGGAGAAGGACGCCTTGCGGTGTCTGATTCTTGCGGCTACTCATGCGTTTTAATGTGGGTAGAGCTACGAGCAACCCAAAGGTCTTCATTCTTCACCTTTTCCGCGTGTATTCGTGTTTTTTCTCTTTTGCACTTGTGTTGGACGAAACGCCGTGCAAAGTAAATAAGTGAAGTAGACGGCCGTACACGTATCTAAGCAAATAAATTGATCACACCCAAATACAGCCATGTCCTCTGTGTCAAGTGATCACATTGAGCTAATTCCTTCACTGAAAGGAGTGACGGTCTTTAGCGATCGTGCGCAACTTGCATTCGTTGCAAGCACCGCACTCGAATGCGGTACACATATAATCCACCTTCGGCCAGAAGGCAATTGGGAGGATATGATGACCAACACATTGCTGGTAAAAGTCCAAGACGGATCAAACCGCCACGTTGCGGTCCACGACGTTCGACTCAAACACACAGACCTAACGGAGGAAGTGCGAAAGGGGGTGAGAGTACTTAAGGATTCGATCGATGAGTTGCAGGGGAAGATTGACGCAGTCACCGACAAGAAAAAGGTTCAAAGCGCCGTTGAAGCAGCTGTTGAGAAGATTGAGAAAAAACTCATGATTATGGGCGAGCGGGATTGCCCATCGCGTGCTCATAAACAGTTAACAGATACGACGGCGATCACGTTATTTCTCTCTCAACCATCATCGTGGATGGAGCTCATTTGTTTTATAAGCGGCCGCAAAAGACACGTTAGGGAGTGTTTGCTGGAGTTGAAGGATGAAGAGACGAAGCTGCAGGCGAGCTTGTCAAAACTCCAGGAAGAACTAGGAGAGATGCAACGTGGAAAGCGAAGGCAGCGCCGCAACACAACTGTTGAGGTAACGTTAACGGTTCGTGAGCGACCCACCGAACTGAAACTTAACGTTAGTTTTGTTGTTACAGGAGCATCTTGGAAGCCATTATATGACATGCGTGTGAGCTCGAGTACTTCAACTATGGATCTTACGTACTACGCGCAGGTGCAGCAGCGTACGCCCATAGATTGGAATAAAGTACAACTGAAGGTGAGTACGGCGGCACCCCATTTCGGAACTCAGCCGCCCAAATTGGCAACGTGGAGGATTAGTCTCAAACCGCCTATTGCCAACTTGAAACCGCGTCTTCTAGCAATGAATTTGAGGGGGATGCCCATGCCGTGTGCTGCGAGGGCCGTGGACACGACTGATTGCAACGCCGCCCCCAGAGAGGCGAGGGTGAAGCAAGCCATCGTCTCTTCCTCGTCACCCTTCTCAGGTGCCATCAGTTCATTCCATGTTCTTGGTCTTACCACAGTAAGAAATAACAACCGATTGGTAAAGGTTGCCATTGCGAAGCAGACATTTCCAGTCGAGTTGGAGTATCACGCAGTGCCGAAGAGCGATAAAAGGGTGTTTCGAACTGCAAAGGCAAAAAACACAAGTCCATACATATTCCTTCCGGGGAAAAGTCACATTTTTGTTGATAGCACATTTATGTGTGGTTCGAGGTTGGATTTGGTACCGGCTGGGGCGGATTTCAGCGCTTCCCTTGGCGCCGACGAGAGAGTGGAGGTTGTGCGTAAGGAGGTCAAGCGTACTCGTTCCATAGTAACGAGAGTTGTGCGCTCCCCACTCGTGCGTATGGACCACGTATATGAATTTTCCGTGAAGGGAACAGTACAGAGGGAAACTACGCTGCTGGTGCGTGACCAATGTCCCCTGTCACCTGATGATGAGGTGAAGGTGTGTGTTGTGGAGCCTAGTTCCAAGGCATTAAAGGGGAGATTAACTGCCGACGGCATGAAATGTGCCATGGACCAGATGGGGATGATAGAATGGAAATTGAAACTTTCACCTGGGGCGAATAATCACGTATTTCGGTACGCGTTCCAGGTGGAGCACCCTGAGAGGTTGACTGTTCGAGGCGTGTGATCGGGAAATATATATATATATATATATCCATTTGTTGATCTGTCCCTGCCATCAGAAGGTCTTGACTTAGTGTTTCTTTTTTTTTTTTTACAACTATCACTACGATTATTGCCGATATTACTATCTTCATCTGTTTGGAAGCATACGAAAAATACTTTCTGTTATTGTGCGCGGAATATTTGTCACATCGTGAAAAATGTAAACTGAACAAAAAGGAAAAGGGGGTTAAGGAAGAGCTTTGTAAAGGTATTTCTACGACATATACCTTGTTATTGTTATCGTTGTTGCTTTAATATATTTTTTGAATCAGTGCTCTACCTGTGGACGTGTGCATGTACCAGTTCCTCCCCATTTTCATATATATGTGCTTTTACATATGCATAGGTATGTTCTCTATGTGTTAATATGACCGTGAGCGGCGAGTGTGGTCAGACTTTTTTTTTTTTTTGGACGGGGGAAATATGATCTCTAGAAGAGAAATTGTTTTATTTAACATATAAAAATGGTGTGTGTGCATGCAATATATAGCTAACAACTTTATCTCCATACTGCTTCCTTTATTTTTTTTCTCGTTCGTGTAGCGTCCGTTCTCTTTTTTGTTCTCATATATTGTTGCCTTCTGCCTTGGGCGCTGTCCCCTCCTTTTAGAAACTGCTTGGTACTTTACTCTGCGTGTTGATATATTGTCTTTTCTTCCCTCTCTTTTCGACAATGTTGTTCCTTTTCTTTTTTGTTTTCTTCCATGCACATGGGTACAAATACTATCCTGCCTATGCTGAGCCCTGGCTGCGGATTAAGGAGACGAAACCTCCTCCCCACTCCAGCAAGTTTCACAACTCACACTTGCATCACTTGCTTCTCTCCTAGCGGCCAACATTTCCAACTTTTAACCGGTAGTGCGCTTTGAATTGAGTCACACGACAAGCAAAATTTTTCCATAGAAGGTGGAACAGGAAGAGAAATATAAGGTTACAAAGAATAGTGACCATGGAAGAACTGCAGTGCGCTCTTCTCGGGTTTCACTCCGCGTCGTTACCCTTCGAGATATTGAAGGATTCTCCGTGTGATGCCGGAGTTACTGGCACTTTCTCGCAGCTCCACCCATCCGAGCGGTCGTTGGTCGGGGAGGTGTTGCCACTCGGGGAGATGTGCCAAACGTTACGGGCTCTTGCTACTGACTTTGCTGTTGGACGCACAGATGGGCTCTACATTTCAGCTATTGCATCCGCTGTCGTGCAAATACTGCGTAGTTACGAGGAATCCGTCCGAGCTGCTGTAACGCCGTCCTCGGTTGTGTCGCTCCGACCCACGTACTTTCTCGCTTTTTCACTTATCATGGAGATGGTTCAGCAGCAAAAGAATGCAGATCTTCTCCTTGTAACAATACAGTCGTTCCTTTCAAATCGGGAGATCCCCCAGAAGTTTAGGCTGTGGATGGGCGAGGCTGTGTGGATGTCTCTCCTTTATACCATTGGACACTATGTTGCTCATGGTGTTGTGCTCCATGGCCGCCGTGACTTCTTTATTTCTGTGAAGTCAAAGGGAGGAAAGGAGGACCACACACTGCATAGTGATCTCCTTCCTCATGGCATACCCATGGAACTTGGCTTACTGATACTCTCAGTGGGAAAAGAGCGGCGGGTTCTGCTCAGTGACGCTGAGAGTCACGGTAAGGAATATCTTGAGCAGCTTGCGTTGGGTGCGCAGGATGAGGCAGCGGATGCGGTGTTTAGGGCTATTTACCACCCATCGCTGTGTGTGAATGGTTTCCTCGTAGTGGATGAGCTGGAGACACGTGTTGAGGAAACGCATGCACTGTGGTCAAAGGCCTTGTGGCTTAAAGTTAGTAAACAGGCTGACCTGCGGAAACACATAGATGCGATGCGGGCGATGTTCTTGTGTCATCGCGGGGACTTTTGGCATACGTTTGTGGAGACCGCTTTTTCAACTTTTGTGGATGATACCATTTCACGATCGACGGTAACGGAGGCGGTGGTCAACCGGACTGCTGCGGATGCATTTGCATATGCACTGGAAATGTCAGGTTTAGGGGATGTGCGCGTGTTTGAGCGCTTCAGCACATTTGTGCGGCTCCCAATTGAGGCAGAGGAGGGTGAAGGAAGCGGGACTTTGCGCTCCATTGAGGATACGGCTCGAGCAATTCTGAGCTGCATGCGTGGCTTAGGGCTTCATTACGTTCCCCCGCGAGGTTTGCAACTTGTTGTGTCACCCAAGGCTATGGAGTACTATCAGCGTATCTTTTCATTTCATATTGTGAGGCGCTTTTCACTACACGCACTTCATTCTGTTAGGGGTCTCTTTTCTGAGGCACTGCTAACGAACAAGAACCCGTCGCCGGAGCTCCGCCGTGCCTTTGCAATAATGCAATTGTTGTTATTTCTCCAAACCACATTGGGTTACTATCTCCAGGTGGATGTGATAGTGCTAAGAAATGCTGAACTTGACAAGGCAATGGCAAAGTGTAAGAGCGTGCAAGATGCAAAGAGGTGTTTAGATCGCTACGTATGGCATATTACCGAAGGCTCTTTTATTGCTGAAGGGTCTAATGCACTTTTTTCAGCGTGCGAGGCTCTTTTCCAGTGTTCGTTTGCCCTCTATGTGCTTTGCAAGCGTTACAGGCTAGTTTCGTGGACTGTTGAAGGCTCACAGATTCCGATAGAAGTGTTGGCTGCACTTGCAGCTTTGGAGACTCGTGTGCATCAGGAAATTATTGCCGCGTTTACGGGGCACCTTTCGGGATCTGCGACACGTGGGAACGAGCGGGCTCTGTGGGCTCGCCTGGACTTTAACCGATTCCTCTCCGCGGGGTTGTATGGTGGACCTTCTACTGTATTTCAGCAACCCCAGCGGCCTGTGCCCAGTAGAAGTTTATCAAGTTCCTTAAAAAGTTTGCGGGGCCCCACGCAGAGCCGACTCCGCGCGGAGCGAACGACAAAAGGAACCAGTTCCCCCACACCGAAAGCAGGGCACCGGTAGGTAATATTCGGGTGGTTCTGGTGACTACGAAATTTGACATAGTTCCCCGATTATCCTTTCATATTTCTCGATCGCTTGTTTCTATACTTCACGAAATGCTATGTTTCCTTCGCTGTACTCAAGAAAAGTGAGGAGGCGAAGGCAAGTATGGTTTTGTGAACATAACCCTCTTGTAACTGCTTGTAAATGTGTTCTTTATCGCTTTACACGGCTCTTTTTTTTTTTTGTTGTTGTTATTGAATGCACCTTTTTCTTTATGCCATTTCCTTTTTTCCTCATCGTAGAAGTTTGTTAAAGCAGACATAAACGGGTACGGGCGGATTCGGGGATATGGATTAGGAAAGGAATGTCCATAGTCGTTCAGCAACTATCTTTCTAGCGGTATCATACTATTCATAATGTCTTCTTCCCGCAGGTGTTTCGCGGCACGTCGACGACAGCTTACTATATATATATATATATATATATATATTTCACTGTATTTGTGTCTGTACGCGCGTACAGAGTGTTTCTACAAACCGGTTGCTCAGGTGTGGCTCCCTCGTCCCACGCAACGCATTGTTGAAAAGGTGGACTAAAGCCTTCTGTGCCGTGCAGCAGATGGTGGAAGCTGCATTTCCGTTTAAATCGTTCCCGTTTTCCTTTTCTTCTACATTCCCATGCGCTTCCTCCTCTTCTTTCAATGTCGGGTCAGGCAGGGAAGACATTCAGCTGCTTGTACGGTGTTTTTGAGTGGTTGATATTTCACAAATGTGTGTGACTTTTTGTAAGAAATAGTGTGTGTGTGTGTGTATGTGGAAATAACACATTATTTCATGTCTGCGTGCGCAAGCATCCTGATCCGAGTACTCGTTGGTTTGCTTTGCTGAATATTTGCTCCCACTTCTGCTAGTATCGTTTTTTTTTTTTGCGCCATCTCCTCATTAATTAATTAATTATGATTTGCTATGCTCCGTAATCATCTAACTGTTTAGGTGTAGTTTCAACCGTGTGGGTGTGTTGTCTGTAACATTAGTAGATGAAGAGACCATGGGGTGAGTCCGTTGGGACGCAGAGCAATCACACTCGCACGGATGGAGTCCAAGAGCCGTCCGCTTCTGCTGAACTCGCTGCATCCGCAAATGATGACACGCAAGTGAGAAGTGACGGGCGTAACGTACGTGTAAGAAGTTCAGGTTCTCCACGCACAATTGATACGGGTAATGGGGGCGGTTCAACAGTCGTATCCCCACAGCGTCAGTTGAGTGACCAACGGTTACCGCAAGCATCCTCGAGACATGAATTACTGGAGGGCACTTCTGAGTTTCTGTTGCGTACGGAGGGGAATATTCCATGCTCCTTTGGTAATGTGCCGAAGGATTCTATAGGTTATGAATCGCAGTGCTGTTGGAACTTGTACAATAATACGGGAACAACGCACTATGAACCACCATGGAGGACGTGCTTAGCTGTGGAGAAGAACCGGGAGAACCCCTATTATTTGCCATGGCTTGACTCCATGAAAATACCTCCACTGGATGAATTACTTTCAAAAGTAGACGAGCGGAAAAGCAAAGCAGCAGCCT
The DNA here is from genome assembly GCF_000210295.1 of Trypanosoma brucei gambiense DAL972. Classification (NCBI taxonomy): domain Eukaryota; phylum Euglenozoa; class Kinetoplastea; order Trypanosomatida; family Trypanosomatidae; genus Trypanosoma; species Trypanosoma brucei. Next base: position 511,991 of record NC_026739.1, read on the forward strand.
CTGGTGATGTGGACTCCGGCACGAACGATTCTAATGTAAAAGACGGATCTACGAAGCATGCGGATTAGCCACGGTTACCAGCATAATTGCGGGTGCGTTTGCAAAGAGCAGCATCGTTCTCAAATGTTTCTCTCTCACCTTTTTTAATCCCTCAGTTTCACGGTACAGCGGGAGGCGTGCACAAGCTTTCGCTTAATAGTCGAAAGCTGCGTTGATTAAGCATGTAGGGGACATCCCTTCTCCGTACCGCTTGGATACGTATCTACTCATCTCTCTAATTTATTTGGTGAAAGTGTTCCTCTCATGTGCTCTTTACGTAGTGGTACTTTCTTCGTTTTTAATTTCTCATAATACTGTTGCCGGCGACGTGGTTACCGCTTTCTATTCAAATTTATATAATTACTGATAGCCGTTCAGAAGTTATTAGCGACATTGATCGGGGCGTGAAGCGAGTAAAAGGTCAGTAAGGTGAAGTATGCGTCGTGCACTTGTATTCACAGCTTTTGCTGCTAACTCAGCCGCAGCAGCTTTCGCTGCTTCTTTTGCCAAATCACACACGGCGGTGGTAACAAATCCAATGGTACCCCAACCCGTCTACATGCAGCAACGCTTGGTATCGGACCAACGACTTTCTGAAGCCACTTTACGTGAGTTGGAGGATGAACGCCAACGCGCTGGACTACCAGAGAAACCGGAAATACCTGAGGGGTGGACAATAGACCGTAAGCCTGGTGTGACACATTTCACAATGCGCAAATCCCATGGGGACGAGGAAATTATCCTGCAACTCACAGGAGAAGATAGATCAAATGAAGAGATCACGCGCACTCTCGATGTCTTGGTGGTTAATGGCGGGAAGGCGTTGGTGTTTGGCATGAGTGTGGAGGATGGCGAGTTTGTGATCAACAATGTCTGCTTCCGGCATGACGGAAAACTAGCCTTGGACACGTCGGCAGAAGCACAGTTTCAGAAGAGCCAGCTGTACATGGGCCCCGACTTGGCTGATCTGGAGGACCATCTTGTGGACAGCTTTACAAGCTATTTGAGTGCACGTGGCGTCAATGATACGCTGGCTAATTTCATTGACCAGTTCAGCTTGTGGTCAGAGCAGGCGGACTACGAAGAGTGGCTGAGCAGCATTAACAAATTTGTTTCGTAACGTAAAGAGGAGAGGAGGGGGGGGGGGGGGCGGGAGCACAACACAAAAAATAAAGAGAACTGTGGAAAAAAAAACAAGAAAGGGGTCTATAACTAGACTGCTCCAGTAAACATCTTTGGTTCCATTGTTGCTGGTGTTGCAAAGCTACATTTAATGAATTCCTGACTTTTCTGTTTGACTCTCTTAGTTATTTTTGTTTGTGCGGAAATCATTTTTTTTGTTTTTACTTCTCGGGTCGAAGGGGCAGCAAAAGTACCGGCAGAAAGACGATATCGAAGATGAAAATGAAGGGGAGGGGGAGGGGAGAACACGGCGGCGTGATGCTTGTGGTAGTGGACAGTGGAAGGACAAGGGAGGGGCGATGATGCGAAAAAATTCGGACAAGCATAAATAGTTGCTCATTTTTTTGTAAGGAAGGACCATGAGGAAAGTTTGGTGCCATGGATATGAATCACATTATTTGGATACCTGTCGCACTTGTGTGCCCTTTTCTTCTGTTCAAGATGAGGGAGAAATCCGATAATGGTCAACTTTTGTAGTTATTACTGATTTGGACGCCCATATTGCTTCCCTCCACTTTTTTTCTTTTCATTCGTCTTCTTTCGTTCTTGTACGCTGCCCCCCTTTCGTATTCTTAGCGCGGCGCGTAATGGTACTACTTCCTTTTTTTATTGCCTTTCTTCACCCATTTCTTTCCAAAATGTGGCTGACCTGCATCTTGATTTGAATTCTCTTATTTCACATATTATATCACCTGAACACGCGTATGCTAAAGTGAATAAGCAAAGACACTCCACACATTTGGGGTGTTGGTCCCATTTCCCCGCTCATCAGACGTATTGATTTCAAACGTGTGCATAGACATGGCTACAGAAGCGGAGGAATACGTGGGAGGTGTACCAATTATCGTGTCGCTAAGTAAGACGGACTGCACCATTATGGAGGAACCACCTTCACTTTCATATTTGCTGCCGCGCACAACGGCGTTAATGGCAATACGCGATGATGTACAAAAGTTCTTTTCACCCTTCATAGCTGCGCAAGTGGACACTCCACTACTGGTTTGGTTCACATACAATAATGAACCTGTTCCGTGGCAATACCCTGTTGGTGCTATAAAGGACAGTATCATAGCTCTAAAGTTGTGTGAGGGAAGTGGAGCGGATGTGCCTTTCCTTCCAGATACGGTGGCAGCGCTGCCCTCCCCCGCAGAATTGAACCCACACTCATTTACTGTGCCATTATTGCTGGAGGCGCGTGTTACTTGTGTTTCCTCTGACAAACCTTTAGGAGTTCCATGTCCTGGGCAGGAGGACAATACGGCGTGTCGAAACTCTGAACAAACCGTACGAGACTACTTAAAGCAAATAATGAAAGGAACATTTTCTGCCATGTATGGAAGCATAAAAGGGATAATGGACGCTCGCAACGAGGTCATCAACGATATGTTGAACTTCGCTTTGTGTACGCATATGGGGGAACCGTTGGTGCAGGCGTTAAGAGCGCACAACGAGCGTATGACAGTGCTGCGGCGTACAGTGCGCAACTTCTCAAATGTTGCTGTTATGATCAACATGCCTTTGGCGAATAAATTCATGCATTTTGCTCTTTTTCGTGTTCCTGCATCTACATGCATGGCGTCTCAGGGTGGTGGTTCTACTTTGAAGGGTGGAGATTTCAGGTCGAGTATATCGAGTGTGGAACAATCAAGTGGAATAGTGGAAAGTGTACAAATTGGACAAAGCGTTGATGGTAATGACGGTGGAATGGGGGCGAGCAACGCGACAGTTGTAGCCGATGACTGTAATGTAACATTTGGAGAAATTATTTGGCGCGCTTTGCTAGTGCCGTGGTGTAGAAGAAGCAAACAAGCCGTTCCCGACGGTGCGCCTGCAGATCCTGCAGCGCCGTTCTTTCAAGCCTTATCACGCTTTTATGAAGGTATGAATGATTATGTAGCGTTAGGTGGTGTCGTTTCCTCTTCACAAGCGGGAGTACTGATCGACAAATTTATTTCGTGCAGTAATGCAGAAAATGATGCGGATGGAATATATGTTACGTCTTCCACCGCACCAACTCGGCGTCAACGCCTTGGTTTCGTTGTTCAAGGAACATGCCCTCCTCTTCAAACTCCAGTGAAGTATTTGCTGGAACGGTTTACATCCGCCGATGGGAGGTTGTACGTCACATTTACAGTGTTTTGATGGATCATATGAATTACATTTCCATGGGCGCTGAAACAGCTTCTACTACTGATAAGAAAGTGGGGCAAAGTGAGTGAGCTGCGGTTGTTGTGATTGGAGTTATTGTTTAATTGCCTCAGTGTCTCACACGTTCACGTTTTGCATTTGTGAATACACTGTTGTTCTTCTGACTACCCTCCTGCTTCTTATTTATGTTGCATTTTTTCTTTTTGATAATCAAAATATTGTATCATTTTACAGTTGCAAGGTAATAGTAGTGGCATCTGCTAATGCGCAAGAAGAGCGTGCAAGAGACCGATGAGGTTCCGAACGAGAGATTACCTCACATTTTGTCGTCTTCTGATGATCCAACTGAAGTGAACAAAGCTCTCGTTGTACTTCTACGGAGACTTCGCGCAGGTGCCGGCGAACCCATTTCTCTCTCACCAGCAACTCTTAGTCAACTCCTCCGTATTCTGGTGGGGCGCACAGATGATGCGTGGTTGGAGGTGAGAAAGAAAATTGCTTTTGTGTTTAGCGAGTTACTATCAAAGGACAATGCGGATGTGCTGGCGGATGCACTGCTCTACGGACGGTTGCACACCACAACAAGCAGCGAAGCTCGCGCCAGTCGTATTGACTTTGGAGGCGTGGATGAAAATAGTGCGCCGGACCCGTTCACGTCACTGAAGAAAATGAAGGAAATTTTAGGAAAACTGGCAGAGGCACATGGTACGGTAGAGCGGTGTGTTCCTGCGGCCGATGTTTTCCGAACATTTTTGCGCCTCCCTGCTCTTTTGGAAGTCATTATGTCACCAGAGCCGCTATTCGATGTTCAGGACAACGAGGGATCTGCTCCCGCCCACCGCGCAACGAAGAAACGCTGCTTCAATGATACTTGCATTGGAATACTTTGTCGCAGTGCGCAGGCTTACACAACGGCCCTTTGCACAGAAACTTGGCGCTCACTTTCCACTGCCTTATGCACAAATAAAGCTCTTTCGGCACCTTTGCTCTTGTGTTATTTCAACGAATTTGTGGGCATGTTCCTGGGCTGCTTGGAAGGTGATAACTTCGTGGCAAAGCTTCATGCTCTGGAGCTCATTGATGCCATTCTTGAAGATGCCGCTTTTCTCAAAGCACGCCCAAAGCTTGCAGAGTCTCCGGCGTTGCTTTGTGCGTTACTTCCCCTGACGAACTCACGGTCACAACACATTCGTTTCCTTACTTTTGATGCAATTAAAGTTTTCATCGCAAAGGGAAACAAACCAGCCCCGATCCGTTATATTCTCTACATAAACCGTGAAACACTGGCACGCTATGTAGAGGATTACTCCCCCAATGAAGCAACCATCGGGAAAGTGTTGAGTGCGGAGAAGGAAAAAATTCTGCGGAGTCTTCTTTCATTAGAACCACTGAGCCATGAGGAAGAAGTATTGTTGAATGCGTCGGCGTAGCGTTTGGGTGGAGGTGCTATATATATATATATATATGTGTGTGTGTGTGTGTGTGTGTGTTTATGCATAGTATTTGGTGTTTGAAGAATTGTTGGTGTCTTCATGTGTTAACCTCCGGCAATATTTTCCCTTTTGTTGGTTGTCCCCTTCGTCCCTGTCGCTGCATTTCTGATTTATATCCTCTTTCCCTTCCATCTTTGTGTCTCCTTTTTTTTTTTCAAAAAAAAAAAGAATATTGTTGTGGTGCTTTTCGTACCCCATTGTGAAATATTGTGTGCAGGTTTGAGGGTAAAGTGTGATATTCAAATTTGACCACGGTAAAAGAAATAATAAAAGGTCAGAGTGTAACGCCAAGGGTTGAAAGAGTGCTGAAGTGGAGGTGGCGTTACATTGAAGAGTAACGTGACATTCATCAAGTGCAACGAGAACATTCTGGATATAAACACACTTGATTTTTTAGCAGACGAGAAAAACCGTCGTCGTACTGTTGGTTCTATTGGTGACACTGTGCTATGCCCCGTAGTGGTGATGCCAAGAGCAGCGGCAGTGAGGTTGCTTGCCGCACATTTGACCCATGTCAACTTAATTTATCTTCGGCAACGCCCGTGGGCTCAGGGGCAATTTCTCATGTAGTGCGCACAACCCTGCAGGGCGCGGCGAACACCCCAATAGCGGTGAAGATTCTGTCGAAAATTCAACTACTTCAGCAGAAAAAAGTTCAGTCGGCGATGAATGAGAAACGTGCACTCTTAGACTTGGCACCGCATCCCTTTATCGCTCGCTTGTACGGCACGGCCCAATCCGAGGATGAGCTGTACTTTGTTATGGAACACCTCCCACACGGAGACCTTTTAGAGCATATCAGAACCCGGTATTCACGACATTCGTGCCGCCGACACTCTGAAGATGTTGCCAACACCCCGAGTGATCGTAATGGGCTGCAAACATCGTCTAGTTCCACTCCTTGTTTGGACTTCCACGACATTCAGCTCATTACGGCGCAACTTGTCGTGGGGCTCGCTCACGTATTTGCGAAGGGTTTTGTGTTGCGTGACCTTAAACCTGAGAATATCGTGTTCGACGAAAAATATCGTGCGTGCCTGGTCGACTTTGATACGGTGGATGTGGAGGGCCGCACCGCACTGCCCATATCCAACAAAGGAGTTGCGGTACGCAGCAAACGCTCCAGCGGTGAAGGGAAGGACGGAGCTAAGAAACGACTAACCATTTCATCCATACAGACGATGCGGCGCAATACCGCTAAGTTTTGCGGGACAGCGCAATACGTCTCACCTGAGATGGTAGGGGAGTGCCGCTGGAGTTACAGTAGCGACCTTTGGGCTCTGGGCACCGTTGTTTATGAGATGCTGTATGGGAAACATATGTTTTCGGGAGATAATGCCTTTAAGGTAATGAAGGCTGTGGTAAAGGGCGTTTCACCTGAGAATGTCCCCTTTCCTCGTGTGGATATCGGTCCAGAGTTTGACGCCTTTGAGCGCACGAAGGATTTCATAGTTCGGTTGTGCCACACAGATCCAACTCAGCGTCTTGGTGTGAATCCAATCACTGGAATGTTCGATCTGGATGTGCTAAGACAGCATGACATATTTGGGGATTTCTGTTGGGATGTTTTGGATGAGCACGTTCAGCAATACAGGCCCGTTGACATTTCCGCTAACCCCAATGAATGCGCGGCTCCCGCTTCGTTCCGCGGGCCGCTGCATCCGCAAATGTTGTCGGATCACACAGCTTCCCTGGAGTCTCACTACCACGCTGTGCCAGTTCATAACCCAGAATACGCTGAGTACGTTTATACGGCTACTGCCGATGTTAATCCGTTTGAGCGGTGGGCGTGTGGTGTTGTTGAGAAAGATGCTAATTATAATGTGGAAAATGAGGCTGTAACGAGAGGGTTGGAGAAGGAAAGTGTTCCCAAGCTTAGCGCAGAAAACTCTGAGTGCGACGGCAGTGATGATGATGATGATGATATTTCCGTGATTGATGATGTTGGTGTGCAATACTTCAATAATGTTCATGAAGATTTCATGAAGTAATGGTATTATGTGTGTGTGTGTGTATGTATGGGAGGCATTCGTCACTCTATTTCCTTTGCAGTAATTCAGTTGTTACTTCGAGTTTTGTTCCTTTCTGAAGTGGTAGACACAATTAAGGTCTCTACCTTTTCCCTTCTTTTTTTTTTCTCTCTGGGGGAATTATTCCCTCCTTCGTCTTTTTTTTTTTTAAATATATCCTGACCCATTATTGTCGCGGTCTCCACTGGCCTGAAAAAAGTACCCGAGAGGGCGACCATATGCGAAAGTTTTGTTGGATTAAATGTTGTTGTATTTGTTTTGCAACGTACATTCCCTCTTTTCTGATTTAGCTCCCTTACTCAAAATCGACACCATGCTTGTATGGTTTCGACGGTTGCAGTTGCGAAAAAAAAAAAGAAAACAGTGGATATGGAGCAAAATCTAAGAAGGATTTCCCACTCCTTTTCTATTTTATTGCCTTGCGGTACAAAGCCAGTGTGGTTAATGCACTCGTAAGATATCAGCAGGATGAAACGTTGACCTTTGCAAGGAGAGTGGGGAAGAAATAACTTTGTTTACCCTACGCTCGCAATGGTTCCACTTATCCATTCGTATATTTATCTTTTTATCTATTTACATATGCTTGTATCTATTTATATGTACGCATTCATTTATGAATATATGTGAGTTACCAACTGGCTTGTGGAGTGCCTTTGGTTACTGCGGTTTGATCCAGGAAATTAGTTGCATGTTGGTGGAGTGGAGTGGAGTGAGAAGATAAATATAGGGGGATTGCCTTTAACAGCAGCACTTTATGTAATATGGGTTCTTTGCAGGAAGTTGCTTTCATTCATGAATATACCGCTCATAATTTCCGCACCATGTGATCTATTAACGGCATATTTTGATACTGGTAGTCGCAAAGGTTTTATTCCTTAACATATTAACCAAAAAATTATGAAAAAAAAAGTACACATGACGCGGTAGCGTTCGTCCCTCGCATCATACCACCTGACCTCTGGTGAGGCGCATGCCCAAAAGCGTGTGTACTTCAACTGCTTGTGCCACTTATTATTATTATTATTTTTTTTTTCTTAAAGAGGGGAGGAGGGGTTGAGTGTGAGGCGTTAAGCTGCAGATGGTGATACGACCATATCGTGGAAACCGTGAGGGCAAAGGGTTGCATGATGTTTTATTCTCTTTGGATTTACCGTATGCAAAACAGATGATATGGGTTGTATAACATTACCTAGCTGATCAAAGGAGTTGTGTATATTTGTGCGTTAACGCGTATTATACATTAATTGGAGGTGATAAAATGAATAAGCTTCAAATGTTTTCTATTCGTCTTTTATGTTTTGTTTTGCGTGTGTGTGTGTTTTCTTGCTTTTTTTTTAAGTTGTGGTACTGCAGCAGGGAAGTTGGTGAGGGTTGAGGTTGTATCATCGTCAGCGTTGCAAGTGATTGCGAACTGGCAGGAAGCGCCTCTTTTGAATTGAAAGCAACAAAGGTGATTTTTTTTTTAAAAAAAGAAATATATAAACATGCATATACAAGGTGTGTACAGTACAATAGGAGAGTGAACATGTTTTACGGTTGTAGGGGAATGCTCTGATGAGTTGCGCTTAGTGATATCCCGTGCGTAAATAGAAAAAAAAAGATTAACGAGTACAAACACTTTTCTCTTTTACCTTGACATGCCAGGCTTGCTCGCACATTGTTTGAGTTTGCACTAACACCAAGATCAGTGTTATTTCTTTTTGCGTTTCTTCCCTTATTTAATTTTTTTTATTGCTTCGTGTACTTTCTATTTTCCTTTTTCATAGAGTCTGTTAACCAAATTAAAAGGGGAGGTGAAGAAATAGGGGACGCTGCTTACAAGGATAGTATTTTAGAAATACATTCAGGTTGGTAAGCAGACACGACAAAGCGTTTTTCTCTCCCTGTTTTCTGCAACCATGATGGAGGTAAGCAGTTTGGAGCAACTGTTGTCTCTTATTCAGAGGGAAGCCATTCTCGTAGTTAAGTTCTATGCTGATTGGTGCGGGCCATGCAAGCAGATAGAGGGGCAGTATAACGTGTTGAGTCAAGTGTTCACAGCGGTAACATTTTGCACGTGCAATATTGACCGCAATCGAGCCTGCGCGGAGCGTTTTCAGGTGCAAAGTATACCAACATTCATAATTTGGTACCGTGGGCGTGTGGAAACGACGATCCGTGGAGGAGATTTACCCCAAGTGGAAAGAGTAATTGTCGATTTGACCAGACAACAGCAGCATGGTGAAGTGGCGATTGCTTCGGCGTCACGGGAGCAATCTGCATCACGCCCAATCCACGAGATTTTGCTGGCGAAGATGAATCAACTGGCGCAGACCATCAAGACCACCCCCGCAAACAAGGGTGCTGAACAAGGTGCTTGCGAAGCAGTTTATGCTCTTCTCGAAGCCGGCTGTGAGCAACAACCGTTCGGTGCTTTGTTGCTTCCCTACTTTGCTTGTGAGGGATTCAGTGCGGTTGCTGTGGATGCCCTGTTTGCTTACATTTCTTCCAAGGGTGAGCCATATTCCAAAGGCATTCAAATAATTGTCAATAGAATGATGACCCAATTGATTGAATTTTTCCTGGCTTCGACCTTGGACCAGACTCGCGAACTATGTATGATGCAGCGGGCAGTGTATTCTATGGTGACATGCCGGTCGGTTCTGCCTATATTTGTTCATTCACACCTCTTTTACAGCGATTCTTTTACTGATGGCTTACAACTTGAGTATGGGACTATCTTAGGTGCCATGCTCGGTGTGGGTGTGTTTAGTCGCGCATCCCGCCCGCTTCCACCACTCTTGCGCATGGTTGAGTGGAGGGGGTATATGGACATGTTTCCTACAGAGTCGGAAGACCACTCTCAAAAAATATCGGACCTGCAGAGCAGCATGGAAACTGCATGTGATGCGAACAAACGTATAGTCCTGGTGCTGCTCCAAAATAAACTGTCCCGTTTTCACACATTGCGGTTCATGGGGTCGGCCCTACGTCTCAACGCCGGGTACACCAGGACCATGCACCATGATTTGCCTCTTTCCTCACGGTTCTTTATGTGCCAACTGAATGATGTGTTAATGGAGGCTGCGCTTCCTGTGTTCACGAAGGGATGTGATGCGTCATCTATTCCACCTGCTTATCTTTTGGAAGATCCGGGTGAGGAAACGGTCGTGGACTTTGGGGAAAGTGTAGAGCGCATCACCCATTATGATGAAAACCGACCGCTTCCTTCCTTTCCATCACTTCAAGAACCCTTCAAACCTACTGTGCATCTCTTTTTCCTTGCGGCTCGCTCAATGATGCTTAGCGTGTCAGTTCTCATCGAGTTGCATGAACGAGTTGAACATGAATCATCACGACCGAACACCTCAACTCAACAACGTGCCTTGTGTATTGTGGAAAAGTCGCTCGTTGAAGGGCTGATTGGCTCCCACAGTCTTGGTCAGAAACGTGTGCGTTTGTTGAACGGAATTGCTGGGTGGCTTGTAAAAGTTATGGGCACGCTGGAGGATGGAACTCTTTTACCTGAGCCACCTGAGACCTGGAAGTACTTACCACAGCAGTTAGTGGAAGTAGTCATTCGTGGCATGCAGCTTGCTCCACTAGACTATCCCGACGTGGAAAATGTTATCTCACTTATGCTTGTTTTGATGGGGAACACAGTATACTTTCCTAAACCCCATACACATGCGCTTTTTCCAGACTTTCTTCTGCGGCTTTTGCGAAATGAGGATACGCAGCAAGCCTTAATGGCACACCGATGGTTTTCCCAGAATATCGTACGCAGTTGTGTTTTATGCTATATTGCGGTGGAGAAGTCCACCTACGAGAAAGTATCGGTGCGTTACACACTTTCACGGTGTACGAAATCATTTCTTTTGCACGAATCCTTGTGTCAACCTGTACGTGCAGAGTTTGAAGCAGGCGGGACGCTTTTGGAACGCTTTTCGCACATGGTCACTGCTGAGGTTAACGACGCAGTGGATCAACTGATTGACACATTAACGCAAATGAACCGTCTCGTGCGTGAGGGTGCCGATCTCAGCGAAAATCCCAATCCTCATCGCGGTGATGGTGGAGGGAACGATGGCACTGCAGGTCGTGCCGCGACTGTTAATCGTGGAACTCATAGGAATACGGAAAATGAGGAAGAAAGTGAAGATGAAACTGAGGGCTCACCTCAGTCTTACCATCAGCTTGGTCTGGGGTTAAAGCAGCGGATTCTTCTCTTTGAAGGTAGTGTGGACCTGTTCATTCAGTTGGCATCGAGCTTCCCCAAAGGCGTTGCCCAGAACATGGTGGCGCAGCAAATTAGCCAGATGTTGGCGCGAAGTCTTACTAGTTTTGTTGGAGCGGACAGTAAAAAACTGAAGATCGAGCATCCGGAGCGCTACGGTTTCCGACCTCGTGAAATACTTGGACGTATTGTTGAGTGTTTGGTACAGTTCGTTCGCTTAGAGAACTTCCTGCGATGTCTGTGTAACTGTGGTGTGCCGCAAAAGGATATCCTCCAGGCGATGAAGGTAATTTCAGAACGCGGACTAGTTGGTGAGCATCTTGTGTGGAAATTGAATGAGATCGCTTCTTCCCTCCAAGCCATGTCGGCACGGGTACGTGAAGAGGAAGCCCTATGGGATGAAGCGCCGGAGTTTGCTCTCGACGCCTTACTTTCCACGCCGTTGCTTCGTCCCATAGCTCTGCCTTCTGATGTAAAGGATTTGGACGATCTTGTGTATACAAATGAGGACACTCTTCATCACCTTTTGTTGTCGGAAAGCAAACACCCGTTTACTAAAGAGTATCTGGATGAAGAGATGGTGAAGGAGTTCAACGCACGTGAGGACGTTATGCAGGCGAGGGAGCGACTTCAAAACCGCATAGCCGAATGGTTGAGGAACGCGAAGGCGCACCGTGAATGATGCAGAAGAATGATAGAGAGTGCGTGTGCGTGTATGTGTGGTATTGTGCTGTTGGCTAGAAACGGCACCTTCTCTATGAGCTCCCCATTTTTTTTGTTTTGCTGTGGGTAGTTATGACTTTCTGCATTCTTTTCGGTTGTGTGTTTCATCCGAGGTTTCTTTTCGTTTTCATTAGGGGTAAAGTGGGGGACGGTTGGCACACTCCTTCATTTCCAGCTGTTTTTTTTAAATTTTGGGGGGCTGATCGTTGAGAATTGTGGTTTGCGGTGTTACTTCCCTGCACACTTCGCGGTGCCGGACGTGTAGAGAAATTAACTGCCATCATGTGAAGCCATTGGAGTGGTCGTGACCTAATGACCAGTGGTTATTGTTGGTGGGGTGGGTGCCCAGCGGTCATGCCTGTTCGATGTAGTGCTTAACATTCTTTGTTGTTTTATTTCATCCATTCTTAAGAGTTTGTGTTCACTTTTGTGGCGTCGAGTGTTTATCTTTTAATTCCATTCGGTGCCTTTTTCCCCTGTTCCCGTTTGCGTTTTCAAACGGTTGTGCGGCAATCCGACAGAGGGTGAAAGCTGAAGGTTGGTGAGGGGACTATTTCTATGTGAGGGAATAGAAGTGGTATTGTGGAAGACTTGTTGCATGTCTTCACGTATATAACGCAATTTTCCCTGCTTTGCTGCAAGTGGATCGGCATGTTTTCAATCCACAAAAAAAAAAATTTAAGCTTAAACCACTGGCCGACGCTTGTTGCTGATAAAGGAAACCGAAATGGTTCAGTGCGCCTTCAGCGAACTGGTGGCTGTGGCTTCCGCTTGGTGGGTTGTGCACCGCACTGTGTGTTTACTTCCATGTTGTCCGTCTCGTTGGGCCTGTTCCAACAACTGAATCAGCGGGAGTATGTATGCATATATTTACCGAATTACGGATTGCGCTTATCTTTTGTTCATTCCCTGCTAATTTTCGCTACGTGATACGCCATTTATTGTGCGTTGTTTACAAAGCTGATTTAGCGGCGGATAATATTCCGTCCCTCTCCTCTTGAATGTTTCGTCTAGACGGCTGCCTGATGGGACGGTGGAGCCACCGAGACTTTTTGCGCGGTCGTACAAAACTCGGTGGTTCCGTTCACACCCGACACACACATGGCTCCCGCGGTCGCTACAAGCGGTTGAGCAGCATGTATGGTCTTAGGGATGGCCGGCGCCATGCGTGGAATCATATGCACGGTGGGCTTGGTTTGAAGGCAGGAGGCGGGTTATTTGGCCTCCGTATCCCGCGGCAACATGCGCTTTCTACTCTGTCGAAGGAGGAGTACGATATCGCGCTGCACGGGCATCCCAACATTACAAACCCATATAGGTTGTACATGGATGAACATCCTGATTTAGAGAGTGTAATGCGTAATGCCTGCTTGAAGGTGCAACTGGTATTGCTAATGCCCCGTGTACGGCGCACAGCTTTGCAAACCAATTCTCTGCCACCTTCATGGGAAGACCTGCTGCGGCATGTGGGAGAGGCATTGCAGGGTGAAATGAAGTTCTTAGGTCAAAGTAGAGGCGTCACAACCCACTTTGCTACGATGTCCGCGTCGTCTACCTGCTCATGTTCTGCAAGTGATGCGCTTCGCGCTGCCGCTGTTTCCCTGTTTGAGGATCATGTTAGAGGGACCAAGTTGAAGGTGCAAGGGAGTAATTTGCTGCGTAGGGGCGCTAAGGGGAAGTGCAGCAGATTCTTTGGTTCTGCGTTATCCAACCCTTGTATCCCCCTTTCCTTGTCAGCCCCAGCGTTAAAGGCGACGGCATTACCCTCTTCCACACCACCGCAACTTCGGTCCGGTATCGGCGCGGCCAAAACCGAAGTGGCGCCCTCAGTGTTTAAACTATCGGAATACCATATGGACTCTACAACACCTACCAAGAACTCCGACACCGCTGCCACTACTATCACCACTAAGAGCGCGTATCACCTCACTCAGCGTGGTGTCCAACAACTCCTTTTGGACTTGCGGCATGATAATCCGGGTGCTCTCTGCATGTGCCTTCGCTTAGGTGAGATTATACACAATGGCGAGGACCTTCAGGAGTGTGTTGGACAACAAAACGGTGGGGGACCCAAACGTAAACTGTTGCGAGAGGACCTTGATCCTGATGAAGTTGGTGTTTGGAAGCACCCTGCGACCTCAGTGGATGCGTTAATGCGCTGGCAGTACCTCAATTGGGACCCACGGGGACACTGTGCGGATGTGTTGCCCCACGATAAGCGTGTCCAGACAGTTTGCATGTTTGTTGACGCTTCACGGGCGCGCTGCTACGGCGAGTTACCATCGACTGATACAAGTGATGGTGCACAGCGAAGGGTGTCGCGTTCACTGATGACTGAACAATTCTCCGAAAAGTTGTTAGAGATGGATTACAAGTGTGTGGAGAGCAATGATCTTGTTGGGGCATTGGCAGGTTTGAAGCGCTGGTCGGTGGATTATCAGTGGCGAGCTGTTGACTCTCGGATGCGAGCAGCGTGCTAGCACGAGTGGCGTTTTCTGCTCTGTTGTGAGCTGTATTTTTTTCGATGATGGAGAGGGGTGCAGTTCAGCAGTGGTTGTGCCATTTGGTACTCTTCACTTTCATAGGCGTGGGTGAGTCACAAAGTAGTTTGATGAGATGGATAACTGGGTGCCCCTTCATTGAGTTTTACTGTTAGTAACATACGAATGTATGTATTTCGTTTCCATATATCGTCTTTCCACTCTTTTCTTGTTAACTTTTTGCAACCTTCAAGAGGGGTAGGTGAGCCATCACGCCTTCTGCATCACCTTGAAACACACCCGTCATATATGCGACGCGTGACTTCCACCGCTGTGCACCGCACCGTTTCTTCAGTCCTGTCGCCGGCGCTCTTGCCGTCTTTCAATGGCACATTGCTGTTATCCGTTTGCTTTGCAAGTTGTTCAGCTGCACCGGTGAGAAATTTATACAAGCGCCTGGGACTTGACCATAAAGCAACATCCGAAGAAGTGAAGGCGGCGTACCGCCAACGTGCCCTTGAATGCCACCCCGACGTGGTGGATGATAACCAGAAGGCTCAAGCTGAGGTGGATTTTCGCGCAGTTTCTGAGGCTTACGACGTGTTAATCGACCCACAGAAACGCAAGGAGCACGACAAGGCACTTGGACTCGAGCGTACAGTACCTCCTGCAAAGAAGCAACAGGAGGGAGAAGGAGTGGGTTGCGATTCTAAGGGTTCATTTAATAGGGGAGTAACTCGGCCACGAAACCGGAAACCGTTCGTGCGGGGCGACGCAGATCGCAACTTCCGTGAAGCATTTCACGGTATGTCGCTCGATCAAGTACTCTTTCGGGAGCGACTGAGGCAACGACGTATGCAAAAGCAGATGGAAGAAAAGGCAAAGGAGGGGGACGATGGCTCCCCCGCTGGACGTGAGGAGTCTATTCGGCGTGTGGCCGCTGCAGCGGCGGAGCGCTTTGCAGAAAAAGTGCGGCGACAGTATGGACCAGGCATGTTGCGGCATGCGCGTGTGTACACAAGTTTGTCCCGTGATCCGCAGCCGCCACCGTCGGATTATATGCCCTTTCGCCCGTTCCATGGCTGGACTGTACCGAATGGTGTGCGGACGCCACCTGAACCGACTTTAGGTCCAACCGCAAAGGTGGAGGACGTGAAAGATGTGCAACTTGCAGAACCTGCGGTTGGTGATGCCAGCCACCAGCGGAAGTTGCCGAAACATTTCCCACTGGTACAGGCATCGGATGGTTCTTCGTTGCTACGAGAGGAAACCATTGCCTGTATGGAGCGGGAGCGGCGCTTACCACACAACATGGGAAAGTTGTACTCATATCACAGACCATACTAACCGAGTCAGTAACTGAAGGGACTGCTGTGGTCCTCGGCTACTGGACAACTTTGTTATAACCTGGTGCGCTGGGTATTCAGGTTACTTTTCTTCTGTTATTATTTTTCTTTGTTTTTCTGTGGGAATGGTTGACGCATTACGCCATTTACCCCTCCCTTCTTCAACTGGTGATGATATTAACCCTTCTATTTTACCGTTTAAATGTTTCCATTCACCTTCACACCACAAATGTGAAACACTGAGCGCATCCTTTGTCTACAAAAAATACACCACATCATAAAATATATGACGAGAAGTACATATATTTCGATCAAAGAAAAGATCAACTAACAGCAACAAATACGTATATATTGTAGAAGCCGAGAAAAGCCAAAGAAAAAGAAGAGAAATCAGTAGGGGAAGGTAAAAAAAAAAAAACAACACGACAACTCATTTGTTTCAGCATGCGGCGGCAAATTCTTGGTGCTGCTTGTTTAGTTAAGGCGGCTGCAGCACCGGTCCTCACGGAGTCGGCCCGTGGCATTTACACTACATGGGCCTCAATTCCACTGGAGCCGTGGGCAACGAAAGAGCCATGGCTGAAACGTCTCACCAATCAGTCGCGCTATCGTAGTTTTGAGTTTTGGCACGTGCCAGAGGCGAAGGCACCAACAGGTATTAAATTCTCCTCAGTGGAACTGTACCTCCTGAGTGGCATCGAAGATGATACCAACCGCCTCTTGAACTTAAGTTGGACGTACGACTTTGACTCTTTCTGGAGGGACCGTGTGGACGCGCATGAGATGCTGTACAATTCTATCTACAAGAAACCTTCTTTCATTTCCGGGTTTTTGTTTGGAAATTATTCAGACAATGAAGCTGGACGGAAACACATTGAGAAAAAGTTGAACTACCTCAAATCTGTGCTCCATTGGGCTTTTGCTACGGAGCATTGCCACTCAGCCATTGTGAAGGCGAGATTCGTCATGCAACGTGATGTATGGAATGCTTTGGAGCGTGAGCGGTATCTTGCGGGTTGCTTGGAAGTGGTAGAGACCTTTAAGAAAGAAATACCTCAAGAGTTTGCAAAGAAGGCAATTGAAGAGCTCCAAAACGACCTTACGGCTATGCGGCACTGGGTATGGGACTGCCCGAATGTAAAGCGAGCGTTCCCACAGTTGTCGTAATAGGAAGAAAGGAATGAAAAGTGTCAGTTTTCCTTTCCATAGTCGAACGGGGGGCTGCGGTGTCTGTGTGGGTGTGTGCGTGTGGGGGGTGGGGAGGGGGGAGGAAAGTGAATAGCAAACAAAAGCGAAGAACCGAGCGAAAGCAAGAAGAAGAAATAATTTTGAAAAAACAAACTATTGAACATATTATTCGCTCGAGTCCATGAGAAATGAAGAGATCACAAGGGAATTGTACGGGGATATTTTATCTTTTTTTCTTCCCTCTGTGCCTCCATAGCTGGGAGATTCAAGGGTGAATTCGAAGCAAATACACTTGGGTTGATGTGAATGCGTTTTCTTTAAGTGTTCTTTACAAACTTTTCTCATTCATGTGGCCTCGTTTCGCTGGCTGCCATTTAGCACATATTTGAATTTGGTAACGGGAAACCGGTTGTATTGCCCCCTTTTCCCCTATTATGAGGTACCTTCACTACGCCAACAACGACACAAACGCGCCGCCACATTATCCTCCAATGATCATCGTATTATACATATATATGTATATATGTATATTGCGCATCATATTTCTCGATATCGCTCGGGACTTAGCGCCAACGGAGTTGCTAAGTGAATGTAGATGATGTTGCAGTTGCGGTGGTGCCTGTCTGAAAAAAAAAAAAAGAGAAGGCGTGTATGAGGGAGGAGGGGAAAGGGGAACTATGCCGTGTTTTCATCTTTGTAATATCTTTGGGTGTTTATTGGGTATATAAGTCTCGGAACAACCATTGGAGGATAGGGAGAGCGGACTTTTTGAAAAAAGAAAAAGGTGGAGAAAAAGAAGGAAGGTAGGAACTATGGAAAAGACGTATGCCGTGTATCGATGTATCACAAATCATCAGACGTGGTGGTGAAGTGCTCAAACCTGTCAGAAAATTGTTTTAGTTTACAAAAAAAAAATAACAAAACGATTATCGTTACTTTCTCATCCCTGTATTTTTCCTTCATTTAGTTAGTAACAACACGCTTTTTTTCCCAGGTAAGCCCCGTGAGCACGGCGATGCAGTTCTAGTTCAGTGGGTTTCAAACAAAAAGGGGGGTTTCAAGTAATCTCGTTATTATTTCCTCCCACTCTTTGCTCCTCCCAAGAATTCGTTACTTATCGGGTTGACACCTATTCTTTGCTTTGTACCTCCACGAGTGTTCGCATTAATTTCATGTACGCACTTATTTCTTTACCTTTTCTTTTCTTTTCTGTTTTTTTTATATTTCTTCGCCTCGTATCTTATAGTGTTTAGGTATATTTCGTTCGATTCATTGTAGTATGGAAATGCTCTTAATGTTGCACAGTAGATTATTATATATATATATATATATTTGACCCCCTCCCTTACGACCAGCAGCATGCGAAGAAGACGTGGTTGTGGAATATCATGACATGAAGTGGCGGCAACTGCAGGCGCAATGAATTCATTTACATCCCTTCAAATCGTTCATATAGGGGAAATATGTGTACGTTTGAAATGAAAAAAAAAGGGAAGCAGTTCGGCCATCGAATGCGCAAGCGGTAAATACTTCTTTTGGCTCACACTTTCCTCCAGGTTTAGTCTTGAGTTATTTTAGTGCACTGCTCGTTAAGCGTTACCCGATTTAACGTTGGTACTTCTCTACCGGTTTATTATCGGTATTATTTTTCATGTGCGTCACTTTACTCCTTTTTTGATTGCTTTTAACTTACACCATTTGTTTTGTTAATGCGAATCTCACCTTCACCGATTACCTGCAACAAACTTTTGTCTTTTTTTTTTCCTTTTTGAATTAAATGGTTTACTTTGCTCGCTTAACTGTTTCCCAAGTACGTCTGCTGGCCGGAAGGGCGAAGCGTGACGCGAAACTGTTCTTGTCGGTGCGAAGAAAAAAGGGGGAACAACAATAAACAGCAGCAGAGAGAGTGCTGTGAAGGAAGAGACCAGAGACGAGGTAATTTCCCGCGGTGGAAAATTTGATGGTGATTGTGGCAGCGAAATGAGTTGGTTAACTCCTTCAGGTTCCTCATACTTTCTTTCCAAAGTGGTCGTAAACTCCGCACCGTGCGCTCCATTACATTTATTAGTGATGCACCGGTGCAGGGTTGCGTTTCCATGCGTGAATTACCGCCCTCTGCTTTGGCGTGGCATGTTGCAGGTTCCTTCGAGGCCAACAATATGTGACAATTCTCTCAAGGTACAGTTGCGCCACTCACGAATTAGTTCTTTCAAACAGGAGGGATATTACCGATTTGCAAGAGCCAAAGATATACATGTCGATGAATCATGCTTTACTTTGCTTACTGCGCGAGGTGGTGGGCCAGGTGGGCAAGGGTCGAACAGCAGCAGCAATAAGGTAGAAATGCGTGTTAACATGGCTTCTCTCAGCGAGTACTTTGATGAAGAATTGATTGGAAACATTAAAGCAAATGAATGCGGTAAAGCACTGACATCGGATGAGACACAGCTGATCATTTCAAGCCATGAACACCGAAGTATGTACCAGAACAAAGAGGAATGCATTAGGCGGCTTCAGCAGATGATTCACGTGGCGTCATGGGTTCCTCCTGTGGAAGCTAACCCAATAAAGAAGCCCTCACATATCGTTTCTGAAAGAAAAAATGAGCGGAGAAAAAAAAGTGCAGTGAAAAAAATGCGTCAAACGGCTCGCAAAGGGCTGTGGTAACGTTTCTGCAGAGGAATTGTGTACACTCAAATGGTTATGAGTCCAACAGTTTTTTAGTTGTGTTTAAAAAAAAACGTTTGTCACTACTTACTGCAATTTTACCTTTCCTTGAAGCTATATTTGTTTGATTTATTTCCATTTTTTATTTCCTGTTGCTCTATCTCCCCTTATAATGTAATAGTTAGTATTCAAGTCCATTCAAATATAGAACTTTTGAACGTTGTTTTTTTTTTTCCCTCCCTTTAAAACAATATTTATATTTCTAATATCACATCTTATTGTGTTTAGCTGTTTGGTTCAGGTATGTTAAGACGTTTGTTTACGCGCATGGCCCCGCGGGCAAAAAATCATGAGGAACTGATGAAGATGTTGCGCGAGGGTTCACAAGTGGGGAAAACGGCGGCATCGGAGGAAAGTGGCGTGACATTTCGCGACGTCCGCACGGTTCCCATCGGTGAGTCAAATGAAGCAAAGCGGCGACGATTGCTCTATCAATCAACTTATCGCGGAATGGTGGAGATGGACATTATTCTCGGGGCATTCGCGCGGCAAAACATTGAAACGTTGTCAGCTCCTCAACTGGAAGAATACGATGCGGTGTTAAGACATTTTGATAATGATTTGTATAAATGGCTCGTAATGGATGTTGAGGCCCCAGCGGAGGTTGCACAGATTCCGGTATTTCAGTCACTGCATTCTTTTGTTAGGGATGAGCGGGAGAAGTTACTGAAATGTGCATCATAATTTAGCCTGAGCATATCGGTTTTGTTTTATTCTGCTTTTGTCGAAGTGGGAGGAGGGGGGGGGGTTGAGCAGGTGGAGTGACTTTAAAAAAAAAAGCAAAATAAGGGTGTTTGTAGTTTTGTGAAGTGACTTCGCTACTTGCTACTGTCTGGTAAGTTGATTATATGCCCAGTTGCGCGTAAACGCTCGTGGAGCCGAGGTCATGTAATAGAAAAAACACCTAAAATTTAGTATTGGGGAATTTATTGTCATTACCTACTGTGTGCGTGGCAACGCACATTGCCTCGTTTAGTTTGTTCCTCTTTTGTTGGTATCATTATCTTGATCATTACTATCATTATTGTTATAGCTATTTTTTCATTGTCGTAATGGTTTTTGTATGTTTTTTTTTTTACGATGCGTATCTATGTTTATTTTCCTTTTTTTCTTTACTTCTTTTTCAATTTGATTTGAATATCTGTCCCTTCTTTCTCTTCGCGATAACAAAATATGTCTTTTTTTTCTTTTACTACTATCCGATACTTCTCTATTTTTCACTGCTGCTGTGCGTCTGCAAGCACCACCATATATTCTGTGCAAGTTTTTGTTATTATTTCATTTGTACCCAATTTAGTAGACACGAGCCGGGTGAATGTGTGCGTCAGCTTGCAAAATTCATATTGGTAGCATCAAGTAAATAAGTTTATTTGGTTCCATGCGCTCTTATGAGAGGAAAGGAAAAAAAAAACGGGCAAGTTTGTGGGTGAAGGGGGATCCGACACTTTTAAAAAGGGAGCAGACGAGAACAGACGAGAGGCGAAAGTTAAAGGAAGGGATGCTGCAAATATTTCACACAGGATACGAATAAACTTGAGAGAAAAGCATATGCTTATGTGAAGGAAAAGGGGACTTGGGGAAATAGGCAAAAGTTGAGTTCTCTTACGAGGACTAAACAAATAAAGAAAGGTATAAACATATTTGAAATGGGTAAAAAAGGGATAAATAACAAAACGCTCACCACTCAGTAAAGAAAAAGTCGGGACAACGTGTGTGGGAAACAATGTCATGGGCAAATGTGTGTGTGGAGAGAGAGAGAGAGAGGGGGGGGGAATTATTTGTTTATCGTCCTGCAGGGGTACTAAACAAAAAGATGACATAAAATAACTTGTGCTGCATCGTTGCTTACTCGCTGTGGATAAGTGCTTGTTCTCTTTTTCTTTCTTTATCTTTGGTTACTCCTATTCATAGAGAGAAATTCAGGGTGTGGGAGAGATTGGGCTGCTACGTTCGTGTCAACGATATGGCGGAAATGCTGAACGAAACAGTCGTTTCCCCGCGGAAGTGGTATGTTCACGTGGCGGTTCAGTCATTCGAAGGAGAGTCGTGGGCCATGGTAAAGGGTGAGACAGTAAGGAATACCGCAGTTACTGCAGAACAATCAATGACGGTTGATACTGAAGGTAATCGGGAGAGAAATGAAAACTCCACAAGATCAGTGCTACTCCCATGTACGGATGCTATAAATAAGTTTTCCTCTGGTGTTGGGGGCGCCATGAATTCGGATAATTTCCTGAACATCGTGCGGGAGTGCAACAGTGACGAGTCGTTAGTTAGCCGTGTGGCGGACGTTGGATTTGTTCTTAAACCATTTAGGGATAATGGCGGTAATGGCAGTTGTGAGAAGAACCGTGGCACTGTGGGTGGTGGTGACCGGCCTGCAGAAATGCACTACCAGCTTGTTCAATCTATTGGCCCACTTCTAAAGGACGTATTGGAGCCACCTGTTTCTGCCGTTATCGATGACTGTGTTGATGCCACGGTGCTCGTTTACGGGGCTACGCAAGAGATGAAACACCTGGGCGTTGTTGGTACACCGTCAGCGTGTGGTTTGTTGCCGAAAAGTATCTGCATGATCGTTAATAAGTGTTCTCAACATCGCAAGCAGACTCTGCTGGAGCGTGCGGCTACGGCCGAGTCAAATTCAACAGGTGGCTCAACGAACCTCACTGGCAGCAACATTTCTGGGGAGGGGACTCATAGAGGAAAAGATCATTGTTTTGTTGACGCTGAAGCATCATTTATCGCTTTTGACAGAACCAATGTGGCGGATTTGTTGGACCTGAGTAATATCGACGTGGAAATTAGCTTTAATATGGCCCGGAAGGAAACACAACCCAATAACGGTGGTGAAGACAGCACTTCTCAAGAATCACGCTGTGGCGTAACTTCCACCGGAGCCTGCATTAAAAACGCGCGTTCGCTGCCCGTTAATAACGTAAATGATGCTCTCAAGGCACTTGATATTGGCCTCGAAAGCCTTGCTTCTGCTGTGAATAATGGTTTACTACCCTCAGAGATTGGTACGTCGCTGCTATTTTCGCTTACTTTCTTCACGGACGACGGGCATGTGGCCACCTTCCGTATATTTTGTTTAGCCGAAGATGCTGCTGTTCAGGATTGGATCGTGTCATCGGTGCTATCAAGAAGTTCTGGTCGTCATAATGGCCCGGAACCACCGGTGTTACGTCACAATGCCGTGGCACTACTGATGCCTCTTCTGTGCCAGGGAAATGCATTCGCGTCAGTGTTGCTTTGTGTATACAATTCTGTTACGGCACTTCAGCGACTCTCACGCGACTTAACTTTTGCCATCGCCGCACAAAAGCTCACCACAACACCGTGTCCAGTATCCCTTGTTGGAAGGAAGGGAATACCTTCGCTTGCCTGCGGCTCAGGGAGTCGCTTGCCGAATACCGGTCAGCGGAGTCTTTCATCTGATAAGCACAAACGAGGCTCTGTGGTCTCGAAAAAGGAGCGACGAGTTGATCCTACCCACGTGGACTCTCCATTGAGCGGACTCACTCCACGCTCCGGCGTGTGTGTTCCGCTTAGTATGGACGATCAACTGATTCACGAAGAGGAATTAAGCAAAGCGTGTCAGGGGGAACGTTTTGTCGATATGCCCTTGCATAGGGCCAGTGGTGTCGAAGCACCATATTCAATTATTTTAACAACTGCAAAGAAGGAAACACGAGTGCTGCTGGGTCGCTCTCCACCAGCTCTCGCGGCTGAATCGGGAGTGGCAGGCAACTTGAGTCATGGCGCTGAAACTGCTGCAGATTTGAATCTGGCATGTAGTGGTGAAGGTTGCCGTCATTCCTCTTCAGAGGCCGCCAACCCTTCCACTCGTGGGTCAGATGGAACTTTAAATAAGGTAGATGATGGTTGTCCCAGTGGAATAAAGAATGTTGTAGATGCCGGACAGAATGCTATGAAAGGCGTTTCATGCTCGGGAGTGCTGCAATTACCTTCTTTTGGTGACGGCGGGATTGAAAATGTTTCAAACAAAAGCGAAATTGGGAATGCCAAACCTACAATGGGAAAGAATATAGATTATACTGCTAATTCCAGTGGCATCAGCAACTGCCAGGCGACGAGTCTCACTTCTGCAAATGTTTCTGATGCCCAACGCTTGCGATTCAAAGATATCCTTTGCAGGGATGAGGAACGACATGATGTGGGCAATGTCGATGTCCCCGCAACTTCTTCTGCATCCCCTCCACAGGGTGGAAATGGTTCTGAAGCGGTTGCAGAGGGCCGAACAGTTTCCTCACTGGACCCTCATTCCACTTCAAGCGAGATGGAGTTACTTGTTGATGAATTCATTTGTTTCTACCGTGATTCCTGCGCAACAAAAGACCGAGTGGCTCACCTGGAAAGGGAATTAGCTCGCGCCCGCAAAGCACTTGAGGGGAAACGGGAGTTGGAGGAAAAACTGGCTCGGCAGCAGGACTTGACGGAAAAACTTCGTGAGCAGGTGGCCCTTTTGCTTGCTGAAAGAGAGTTATACTGTGGGACGAGGTGAAAAAGAGGATGGAAGTAATGACGACATGGCGGAGAATCGAAGCTAATCAAATTATTAAGGTATGGGATCACGGGGAATATATGGATTTAAGATGCAAAAGAAATAATAAAGGAAGTAAAGTAAAAGAGCTTGTGGAGGATATTTAAAAAAAAAAAAATAATAGATGGTGGTGACATAAGTTATGATTTTTGACGAGGAAATTATGTGGAGGAGGCATTGATTGTAATGTTTCTTGTGCTTTCCACAACTTCCTCTTTCTTTCTTTCTTTGCGCGGATCTGCACATGTGTTTGTGTGTGTGTGTGTGTGTGTGTGTGTGTGTGTGTGTGTGTATAAATATGCATAAATATGTGTTAAGAGTCCTGTTGATTAATGTTACACACATTTGGACGTATTACTTAATGAAGAAATAATGAAGATATGTGAAAGCACGCACATGTATGAAAGAGTATGCGTTTAGGTAGAGGAGTAGTTTCTTTTTCTTTTTTCTTTATTTATCTTGGTGCACATGGTGCCGGGTGCTCATCTGCACTTCGTCTCTCCTGTATTTACCCATCGTATCAGCAAAGCGATATTGATGCAGTTTTTTTTTTCTTGTGATTTTGTTTGTCATAATCACTTTTTGTTTTCTTTCAAGTTATTTTCATCTTTTTTTTTTTTGGTGTGTTCACCTGCTTCTCTTGATTATGTTCCTTTTTGTGAGATAACTCTTTTTTTTTCTTTATTCAGCTTTTATCATATCTGCGTATAATAGCAAAAAAAAAAAAACAACAACACGCACACACTCACATGCATACGCATATGCGTCAATTCATCCGCCCTTTTTTCAGTCTTTTCACTCTCTCCCGTCGCAAATTTCTTTTTTTTCTTCTTTTTTTCTTTTTGACTTTATTAAAATATATTTATATATTTATATATTTTTTTCCTTTTCCTTTTCCCTTCTCATTTCCCTCAGAAGCGCATGCGAGAGCACACTCCTTGAATGGGGTTTTCATGTTCCAGTCATTGTGTGTGTTTGTATGACGCACTGAAGCACGTCGCTCTGTTTTTATTGTTTTTGTTATATATTTTCGTCCTCTCCATATAAATTAAATGAATGAATTACTTATATTAATATATATTTTAAAAATAAAAAATAATAAAAATAATATATATATATATATATATATATATATTAATATACCATTTGCGCTTTTTTTTGTTTTTCTGCTCTTTTAACTAGTGGATCACACACCGAGGAATGTGAATCAAAAAGGAGCCACTTCCCGCTGTTCGCACACTCTCAAAGAAGAAAAAAAAAATAAATAACAGATAAGCGAAAGAAATTAATTTGATGAGACAGCAACGACAAAAGGGTGTTTACAAAAAAAAAAATAAGCGCAAGTAAAAGAACAAAGATTTATATTTTAGAAAAAAAAAGCAAGATGGATGGTGTGTACATATAAGAAATTAAGTTAGGTTAAATTAAAGTGTTACCCTCAATTCCGTTTGCATTTCTGTTCTTTCCTCAAAGGGGGGGGGGTGGAAGGAAAAGGAAGGAGAGAAAAAGAAAAGATGTAACATTACATATAAATATAATTATTTACCTATTTATTCATATTTGTGTCTTATTAGTTGAGTCAAAACGAAATTAAAAGAAAATTAAACGAAGTGTTTGTGTTGCAATTCATACTGTACATTAATATGAATAATGTTTACGCTTTTGCATATTATTTTGGTGTGAGTGAGTGAGTGAGTGTGGTGGGAAAGGGTTGCAGTAACACCTGTTGGGGTTTTTTCTTTTTCTTTTTCTTTTTTGTTGTTGTTACAAAATTATTATTATTATTTTGTTTCCACCTCCTTTTTTTTTGTTCTTGCCGTTACGGATTTATTTTTAGCCATACGGATGTTGTGGGAATGGAGGGTGAATGGAAACAAACGAAGGTGAATAACAACATTTACGTTTATGGGATTTGGTTTAATTTTTTTTAATTGTCTTCTTTTTTTTTTTTTGGTTGTGTGCTTTCGCCGTCTCGTATCATATCAACTTGCGTGTGCCTCGCAATATGACGCATATGTGTTTTCTTTTTCTTTTTTCTTTTTTTGTAATAATTTCTCACTGGTACCACATACGGTTCCGACATTATCAGGAGCAACGTTACGGAACTAATTATGTTGATCATCATTTAATTCTTTTTTTTTGTTGTTGTTGTTGCTCTTGTAGAAATTTTTTTAAAGGAAAAAAAAGAGAATTTTCGAGACACTTCGTTTTATCTTGTTTTCGTTTTTTTGTTTTTTTTTTGTGTTTTTTGTGTTTGTTTGTTTGCGGCTGCGGTGAGAAGTGACAAAAGCAGCGAGACCGAAACGTTTATGCGGGAAGGACAATATTATCTTTCTTTTTTTCTTTTTTTTATTCAGTAACCGGAAGGGGCGACAGTCGCTAAGCTCACACGTAAGCTCGTGCAAGAATGGTGGGACAGTTGAATATATTCCATAATAAATAAATACAAAAAAAAAGGAAGGAAAAACACTCGCAATATTATTTCCTTTCTGGTTTTGAATGTATTTTATTTTCTCACTATTGTTTCCCTTCGTTTTTTCTTTGTGTATGTTTTTTTTTTATAAAAAAAACACGTTTGACATGATGGAAAGGAAAGATATTTTTTTTCTTTTCTTCCAATGTGTCCGTCAACTTCATATATTTATACTTATTAAAGTCAGCATATACCTATTGTTATTTATTTTATAAGTATATAAATAAATAAATAAATAAATATATATATATATGTATGTGTGTGTAATCGTTTATTCATATTTGCTTTATGGACCATTTTTTGCAGTTGATTCCCGTGCGTTTTATCCCTCTCTTCTTTTGTTAATTCCTTTTTGTTAATTTTGTTCATCTCCTTATATATTCCATCTTGAAGAAGCACAACTGTTGTTTGTGTGTTTCCTGTCCTGTGCTGCATATTCGTTTGCTACTACGGCTCATGTGTTTTATTTAGTGCGTGAATTCACTTTACACACCTAACTGCACTTTGCGATGTTGTAGTCCTTTTTCATCTTCATCTTTATCTTTGTATTTATATTTTGCTTTACTTTTAATTTAATTCCATTCAATTCAATTCAATTCAATTCTTTTCCTATTTTTTTCTAAAAAAAAAATTCATCTCATAACTTTTATATCATGCATTCCATCATTTCACCCGTAACTCTTATTACGCTTAGGTGCAGTGATAGTGGCTCATACTTACAGAACAAATATTAAGTTTGGACCTTAGTTGTAAGGAAGGAAAAAATAAAAATAAAAAAATAAAATTAAAAAAAAAACATCATGATTCCGTCACAACTGAAGAGCATGACAACATTCACTAATGAGGGACGGGTAAAGCCTCCTATGAGCTACAGAGCAAATATTGATGTTTTGCCGCAGCACATTGTTACCAAATACTTTATCTTGGAAAAGGATAAGGAGACGACAGATTGGTTAAAAGAAGCTGCGAATGTTAGCGCATTAAGGATCTTAATAGCCAACCTGCTTCGTCATTTTGTTTCGCTCACTACCGCCAATGGAATTGTGGGAAGAGGCGGCATGTTTGTTGTGTCTACCGAACAGGCTGCGAAGTTGCTGCTCGGAAGGACAATTGCTCAGCAATGGACGCGCTACAGGGACACGATGGAGCCGCCTTTCGAAACATTACTTGATGTTGGCGCTGGTGATGGAGGTGTTACTTCTCGATTGCAGCCTCTCTTTAAGCGAGTGACTGCTACAGAATTTTCTATACCAATGCGCTGGCGTCTTTGGCGGCGTGGTTATGAGGTGCTTCCATATCAGGACCCCTTCACAAATAAGGACGGCTCGAGGCGGTATTATGACGTAATTTCTTGTCTCAATGTTCTCGATCGCGCAGACAGGCCCCTTGACCTTCTGGCGTCCATGCGCGACTCACTGGGTCCTGAAGGTATTCTTCTTTTGGCTGTTGTATTGCCATGGTGCCCGTTTGTGGAAGACGGAAGCATTAAGAGACGACCATCACAGATGATGCCAATGGACGGTGGCGAGTGTTGCAAAGGTGCGACGTTCGAGCAGTCATTACAATGCCTTATGGATAACGTTTTGGTACCGTTTGGTTTTCAGTTGGAGCGGTGGTGTAAACTACCTTACCTTTGTGAGGGTAATATGATTGCTGAATATGCCGTGCTTCATGATGCTGTTATGGTGCTAACAAGGAAGGGAGACAATGGTACTGCAACTGCGGAAAAAGATACAGATGGTAGTACTATCCATACTTGAAGCTGCCGTAAAACACTATTATTCTGCATGTAACTGTGTTGCTTCTGATGGGGGCTCTGATGCGTTTCCCTCAAATCATATGGTGATCTAGCCTACAAAATGGGTGAAGTGTCTTGCCATCATCGTGTTCATCCTCTACCGCGTACGTTTACTTGTGTTGGGCATTTTTTTCCCCCACCCTTTGGTTACATTTGGTCTCTTTTTTTTTTTTTTTAAAGTTATTATTATAATTTTTTTTTTTTTACCCCAGTTCATGCTCGTTTGTGTGTAAGTTTCGAAGGTGATCTCCTTCTGTTTACCCGCCCACTTTTTGCTTCATGGTATGATTGCTTAATCTCTTGCAGTTGCCTTTGTGCCAACTCTTTTCGCGAAGTCAAGTTTGTAAGTGGCTTTTACAGAAGGTAGCGTAAATGAGCGCACCACCACCGCCACCGCCACCACCACAACCATCTGGAGGATTTCCCCCGTCATATGCACCGCCTGCTCCTCCAGGCTTTAAAGCACCCCCGATGCCGCCTGGTTTTAAAGCACCTCCGATGCCACCCGGTTTCAAAATGCCCCCCAGACCGCCAATGCCACCAGGATTCAAAATGCCTCCCGGTGGGCCGCGTCCACCGGGACCGCCAATGCCACCACATGCTCAACAGGGATCATATCCAAATTACCCAACTCCTCCCGGAGCGCCTCCGATGCCACCCGGCGGTCGTTATGCCCCCGCACCGCCGCGACCCCCAAGTGGAGGATCGGATCAAGAAAATGGACAGGGTTATATGATGCATTCGGGCGCCGTGCACGGACAATATGACGCGTATGCACGAGAGGACTACAATTACGGAGTGCCTCCGGGTCCCGATTCACGCGGGTATTCGTCATATCATCCCTCACAACAATACCACCAGGGATACTATGGAGCTCCTGCTGCGCACGGTGGCGAAAATCGTGGCAACCGCCGTGATGAAGAGGCCCGTGAACCGACCAACACCGTGTGGGTGGGGAACCTGGACGTCCAGAGGCATTCGGATGACTTTCTGAGGCAAGAGTTTCGGGAATTTGGAAGGGTTGTACGCATTGCTAAGGTGCCTGACAAGAGTTATTGTTTTGTGCATTTCCGCTATGTGGAGGAGGCGCGTAACGCCGTTGAGACGCTTAGTGCGAGGGGCTCATTGGGTGGAGCAAGGTTTAGCTACGGCAAGATGTTTGACTACTCGCAGGATGAAGGGGGCATGCAGCAGGATGGAGGCATGTCAAATCAAGGAATGCGACCACCTCGACGTCCCCGTGAGGAGGAACGTCACGAACATGAAGAGCGCCGCCGGCGCCCTCGTCGCGATGAGGAACCGATGGAGCCGACTAATGTGTTGTGGATTGGGGACCTTCCCCCAACTATTACAAATGAGGAGCTGAATGAGAATTTCAAGGTCTTTGGAACAATTTTAAATATTTCGAGATTAGACTGTAAGAATATGGCATTTATTCACTTCGAAAATATTGAAAGCTGTACGCAGGCTCTAGACTTAATGCGTGATCAGCTCATTTGTGGCGCCCGTGTTGCGCTTAATTACGGTCGAGCGCAACGCAATCCTGTCTCCCAGACGAGCGGACTCTCACCAGATGGCATCCCACTTAGTGAAACCCCGACAAATGTAATATTCGTTGGGCAGTTTGCAACAGATGTGACAGAGGAGGATATAGAAGCTTTGTTTGAGCCTTTTGAAGGGTTCATCAATTCCAAGTTTATCCACTCCAGCTGCATCGCCTTCGGACATTTCGATACAGTAGATCACGCCCGCGCCGCTCGTGTGGCATTGAACAACACTCTTTTAAAAGGGGCTCCTGCGCGCATTAGTTTCGGTAAGACAAATCACACACTTACCATGGCTGACCGCATGCGTCGGGGAAGACCAGCACCTCTTGTGGATGGAGTTGAGGTCATCCCTGAGACCGTTGCAGGTGCGCCGGCCCGTGGCTCGCTTGATGGCGTTAGCGGTGCACTTGTCGCAGGTCCTGGTTTGAGTGGTGCGTCGGAAAATGGAGCAGTGGTGATGATCCCTGCAATGGGTGCGGCTGTCACTGCCACCTCGCCCCCGCAAGCTCATGCTTCTTTTACGCGTGAGAGACCTGCTCCCGATATGACTTTAGATGCCCGGTTACAATCACTTCTAGGTGCCACGTATAATTCCTGCGGAGAGGCGGAGAAGTCGTTAAGTCCGAGTGTTATTCAAACTATATGTGATTTGATCGATGACTGCGTGGATGAAGGTAGTGAGAAGCGACTGGATGACGCTATCTTTTTATACACTCCACTTAATTCGGCTCATGTGTTCGGCATTCTAGCCAAACGGATGCAAAGTTTTTTTAACGACGATCCTCACAAGAAACTTTACATTGCGTACGCAGCTACTCGCGTATTGTTGGCAGCGAAAACGGACTACGTTTTCTTTACCAAGGCTGCCATGAATGCCTACCTTATGGTATTATTTGTAACCAGTCAAGGACAAACACCTGATGGGATGGAGCAACTTGTCGCCATAATTGAAAGTGTGCGTCGACACCCCTTCATTGAGAAACAGCGATTGGATGCCGAATATACGGAAATTTTCCGCGGCCAATTGGAGGAAATCCTCGGACGTGCAAAGGAAGAACAGGACCTGACGTCTCTCATCACAAAGAAGAGGCGTCGGTAAATATGATTGGATTTGATGATTTGGTTGTACTGCTGTTGTGCGGTCATGGAAGTGTTTGAAAATAGGGGAGGGAAATGAAGAGGAAAAGCAAGCAAGCAAACAAACAAACAAACGAACGAACAACAACAACAACAACAACAAAAACAACAAAAACCGAGTGAACAAGAATGACGCTGAAGGTATGTGTGTTAGGCGTGTGAAAAGAGTTGATTAGTGAAGAGATAAATTAAAAAAAAGGGGAAAATACATACGAAAGAAAGAAAGGAAGGAAGCAAAAACAAAAAAAGCTGAATGCATGAAGAATGGTATTAAATAAAGATAACGCTTACTAGGAAAACACTTTGAAGGAAACTGGGGAGAATCGGATACTGAGGAAAAGAAAATGGTGAGCGCAGGTATTGCGTTTGGGAAGGACATCACAAAAAAAGTATGATGACGTGAGTACACTGCGACTGCCGCAACGAAGCCGTAAAGTATGTTAAGTGCGGCTATGTTTTCTTTTTCTTTTTTTTTTTTTGAATTTCTTTTTCCTTCCGATTATTTTGCGTGAGTTTACTGTACTCTATATATCTAATCCTGTGGTGCTGCTGTTGTTTTCACGTTGTGTTCTTGTTTTGTCTTTTCTGACGCGCAGACGAACCCTGTTGGCAGTAAAGATGGCAAGGCGTGTTGGCGGGTGAAGATTTCAAAAAAATAAAATAAAATAATAACAATAATGATTGAATTTTACCATGAAAATACGACACGGTGTGAATGAAGTAGAGAGGAGAATATATTATATGTTTGTTCAGGCTATGATTTGTTTTTTTTCTCTTTAACCGTCATTATTACTATGGTATTTGTAAGCAATAAACGTAAGTGTGTTCGTGCGTCTGTTGCAATCACGCTCTCTGATCAAATATCTTCTGTTCTTTTTTTTTTCCTCACTGGCTTTCCTTCCCATCTCGGCCTTCTTTGTTTTCTTGTGTGGTGTTGCTTGCCAGCATGCAAACAAATAATAATAATAATGATAACAATAATAATGTTGCGATTACTGACATGTAAACCTGCATACATACAAAAAATACAAAACAAGAAACACATACACATCAAACTAAATTATTTATGATATAAACCAACGTAAAACAAAATATTCAATGAATAACTACATAAATATACTTCTATATATATATATATATATATATGTATAAGCTGTCTCTAGGTTGCCTTCGTTTACACCCTCTTACAGCTCGCGTGTGGATTCGTTTCCTTTGCCTTGTTGATTTGATATCTACTCTGTTAGTATTTACTTCGGTGTCTCTGTGTGCCTGTCTCGCTTCAACAACAACAACAAAATATATTCACATCTTCAGGAACATACCCGCATCTTCTCGTGCACGTGAATATTATTTATGATTGAACACTTGTATTTGCACCTACAAATGCATGTACATTTACATATATTATCGGTCAACTGGGTGCTGTTGCGGTGATGTTCGATGAGAGTTTTTGAGTAGAGTCGCACTAAAAAAAAAAATGCACGGATTTCTCTTCTCTCGCTCATGCTTGATTCCTTCTCATCATTAACTGGCTGCGTTCTTTCCTTCATTCCTTCATATATTCAGTGTTGATTGGCCATTGTTTTTCTTTGTGGTTCCCGTACCTGATGCCTGGGGGTGGATCATCATTACCAGTTGTGTAATTACAGGTGTGTTTTCAATTTCGTCATGCACTGAAGCCCGGATTTACTTTTTGCTGAAGGGTACGAAATATCCTTATGTGGTGTCTACGCTCGCTAAAACTAAAAAAAAAAAGAAAGAAAGGAAGGAAGGAAGGAAGGAAGGAGGAGGAAAAGAAAAAAAAAAAGAGGAATAAACAGCAACGGCGGAGGATCCAGAAAAAATTGTTTTGGGACATGACGAGCAAATGAGGTGCGCGGACGTTTATTTCTGAGGGAACTTATTGGATTTTTGTGTCGCATGAGTTACGTTAAGGCGTGTGTTGGATGGGGAGATGCTTTTCAGTTCCTGGAGTTTACCGGTGGCGAATTCTAAAAGAGACTCGTCGGTTGTAGCATTTGGACATAGGTAATGCAGTTGTCATGTAACTTCATGCCTTCTCATTACCCATTTTAAAAAAAAAATGAATGAGAATAAACAATGTTTTCCGGAAGCTGAAGAAAAAGAGTGGAGGGGTAAAGTGGGTAACTGGAAGTCAAAAGCAACGCGTTTAGTGAGTTTTTTTTTTTTGTGGTAGTGGTGGTGGATTATTTGATCAGTTGCAAGACCGTCGCTGTTATTTTTGTGGTTTGAAAATTTCTCGTTCCGTTATTTGAAACTTCATGTGATGGTTTGGGAAACTGCTCCTCTTCCTGTAGGTGATAATTATTCTTTTAATTTTCCTTTTTTTTTCTTTTTTTTAGGGGGGGAGGGGGACGAGGAGAGGCTTGGTTTGCCAAGTGTATGTGTGTACTAAACAATGTTTGTGCTGCATTTAATAATTGAAGAAGTTGAGAAATGCGGTTGATTTGCAAAGAAAGAGTGAGGGAAAGGGGAGTTTTTTTTTTTTGTGAATCTTCACAATGGGGGACACGACCTCGTTTCTTTTTTTTTTGCTGGTTTGAGGTTTATGGTTCGTCGACATTTTTTTAAATAAATAAATAAATATATATATATATATATATGTATTCTCCTTGTGCTGAACGCTTTGACTAATTTTTCTTTGGTTTTTTTAAAACCATGTGAGTCTTACGGACTCCAATCTGCTTTACCTCTTGTTACTTGAGGCGCCTTTGTATGACATTGTTGGAACTATATAAATATATATATATATTTATGATTTTTTTTGTAGAGTCAATGGTTTTCGTTTCTGATAATTGATTTTGGTGGAAGGGCGTAATGATCAAAGAGATGTCCGTGGAATTTGAAGAAGTACAAAAAGATAACCCGGTTAGTCAAGTGTTGTACGACCGTTCCCGTTTTATGCTATGAGGCTTTTTGTTCTAAAAGGAACTAAAAAAATAACAATAATAATATAACAATAATCAGAAGCGTACGCAACCTTAACGAATGTTCCACCGACGTGCTTCGCTGAGTATTTTTATATATTTGTGAATGCACGTGTAGTGGAGGATGGGGAGGGGGTTTAATATTTCAATTCCGTTCCCCCCGTGTTTGGTGAGGGTGCAGTGCCGTAAAATTATAAATACTTTCTAGGGTTAAAATGGTATTATAACTTCCCTTTATTAATCCTGAGAGTGTATTGTAAGAATATCATCTGCCACTAATGGATCCCTGTAATTCTTATGATTGTTCGCTAAACCTGTAATTGCATTGGACAAGTAAATACAGGATTGTGTACACAAACCGTCTAGTCGTGTTACTTTATTAAAGGGATCTATATTTTTTTTTCTTGAAAACCAGCGTTATGAATGTTTTACGACTTACGATTACATAGTGTTAATTATGTACGGATTGCCCTATATAAATACACTTTCTTCCCCAATATTATACAGCTGTCTGGAAGGTGGTGTAGGTGTGTTAGAAAAAAGTACGTTTTAAGATATCAAAGATGTTGATGCATACATGATTAATCTTCTCTGAGGTAGAGTGGGTAACAAATATCAGGACATTTATGGAATTTGTTTGTAAAAAGGGGCTGACGCCTTTTTCTTTCGACTTTCGACCAGCACTGAACCCGAGAACTGCATGCCACGCGGATGATATGTTGACAACCGATGTTGAAAACCCTAATAGTGTTTACTTTGACGGAGAACGTAAAATGGATCTGGGATCGCTGAGGCAATTGATGGTAAGTTTTGTGTTGCCTAGAAACTCAGATTTCTTAAAAGCTTTTTTAAGTGGCGGGAGAAGCACTGCATGCGAAATGGGCAACTTTAGAAGCCACAGAATCAGCACTTTATTATCGGTTCGAAAGTGCATGTGCACAACTCTCCGACGAGAATGTTCGGGTGCAGCACTAATCAAATGAGCATCTGGGCTGGATGCAACAACAGCTCACATATATGCAAGAAACAAAAGCACAGCAAGCAGCGGAAATTGGAGGTCTACGTACAATCGATTTCTACGATACGGCAAAAATTGGTCATAACTGAAGGTAAGAGAGATAACACAGGGGAGTGTCAGGAACAACAGAGCAAATCGGAAACAGGGAAGGCCAAACATATAGATGAATGTGCATGGAAAGGCTGTTTCCCATCGTAAGAAGTAACTTAACCTTTTTCACATAGGGTTTGATTTCGAGGGATCCAGGAATTACGGGCAAATGCATTGGGCTTTCCTGAAGGAGTAAGTACTGAAGAAAAAATTCGAACTTTTGATGGAATGATGAAATATCTCTAAGGAAGGACTCCTGAATAACTCTTATCAGCATATCAGTTCGTGTTTCCCACACCAACAATATCGCCGGGACAGGTATATACCGAGGCATAAAAAAACTTCGCATCATAGGTATTGCGCCTGCACCAAGACGGCATATCGAAGGAACGCCTCCAACTAGGAAAACAATTGTATGATAAGCTGTGCACAGTACAAACGGTAAAAGACTACCCGGGGCTGAGGTTTAAAGACATGAAGGAAGCTATCAAATTCTCATTTCAAAAAGGGTGATATTTACATTCAGGCCGCTCTAAAAGCGAAACGACAACAACAACAACAACAACAACAACAAAACAGGGTTCCTCCGAGCAGGGCTCGATGTTTCACATGCGACTGATTGGGGCATTACAGCAACACTTGTGGGGTGTTCAAACATAAACTGAACACACGTCAAAAAAGAGACATTCGGCCCCAGAAGCAATGAATTTGGGGGCCGTTAATATTTCCCTACCCATACTCCACCACAAGGGAAAAACTAACACAACGGAGAATGAGTCATACAGTGGAGAACGACAACAATTACCACTCCTCGTCGACAAATGACTTACCCGACAGGGATGGGGATAGTACGGCCCTTACGCGCAGAAAAGTCGACAGCAGCTCAACGTATGAGAGGAGCCTTTCAAGGGATCTGGGAAATGTCAAATGGAAATCAACAACATGCAACAAAGGTGTTCTTGGTAAACGACGTCACGGTTATTCTAGCTTCTACACACAATCCGTGTATTATTGCAATGGCTTCAGAAGCAAACTAATTAGCAAAAAGGATGTGGACACGCACAACATGAGAACAGAAAGGGTCCATAATCCGAAAGTTCTATGCGTTTGCAGACAAACACGGACTACCGGCTGTCGAAACGACAATCCCCTTGTTTATTGTAAGTTTGCAACTGGCAAAGAGCAGCGCCATACAGTACACAAGGACACTACTATCATTACTAGCCGCAGAGC
The DNA here is from genome assembly GCF_000210295.1 of Trypanosoma brucei gambiense DAL972. Taxonomy (NCBI): domain Eukaryota; phylum Euglenozoa; class Kinetoplastea; order Trypanosomatida; family Trypanosomatidae; genus Trypanosoma; species Trypanosoma brucei. The sequence continues at coordinate 548,374 of NC_026739.1, forward strand.
ATACACCAGCGCGAATGTATTTGTAGCCGGACTATGCAGAATGACAGGGGGAAATACCATAAAACAGGTTCGTCCCATGTTGCGTTGGGAGCTCGATCTCGTATGCGACACTTTAACACTGGAGCGGGATCGAGTAGCTTTAAGACTATCCTGAATCACAGCCAGCAGATGGTGAGAAATAGCACAGCTACAAAAGGAGAATTTTGTGCCCCATCCACAAGACAAAAAAAGAAGATGCCATAGTGGTGAACTGAGGAGCACTCCCAAAGACATTCAAAAGCGACACACACAGAACCGCGAAGTATGTGGTGTTAAGCGGAGAAAATGCAGGAAGGATCCGAAGGGTAATCAGGGAAATGGAGGGTAGTGAAAAGCTCACAGCCATTACAACGAAGGGAATGGAGACAATACTAAGCCCATTCGGGGTGACTGCACATTCAATAAAGAGAGGGGCTTTGGCACACCCAGAGTTGGCATTAGTGGCGTAAAAACACACGCCCTCGATTCAATATTATTAACACAATTGGGAAAGCACACAAACCCTCAGGAGCTTCCTCGAAGCACGGTAGGACGCTATCTGTGTCTATGGACTGCCACCATCAACAAGTCGGAGTTGTTAACCACGTTGATGTAAAACATCTGATAGGGAGCAAAGCAGATATGCCATGCAATATGCCGGAACCCTCATGCCGAGCAGTGCTAGCTTTATTGACAAGAAAAAATTATCGAGGGCACATCATCATTCGACGTTCGCAAGGAACGCGGGCAGTGCCAGAGGAAGAAGAGAGACATTACTTCTTCAGAAAGTAAATGTGGGTACATTATCTTTGGAATTGGTACGAAGACGAATGAAGGATGAGGCACAGCAACGGTTTGACAATGTATGGAACTTGATGATTGCCACGGAACGAAATTCGAAAGAAAGAGACAGGGAGTCTCATTTGCGGATTGCGGAAAAAGACGCCGATTTATTGCCTGGTCCAAGGTAAAAAATGCCAGAAATGATTACGAGGTTGGAGTCCTGTTGGGACACATATCCCTATATCTAAGTGCAGTTTATGATGAATCCGCAGGGTTGTTTGATTTAAAGGCTTCTTTTTTTCCGGATGAACAAGCCACAAAAGACATTCGAGCGAGTTTCCGCTGTTGCACAGAAAAGTGGGGAACTGGTAGAATTGAATCGATTTCCAATGGGTTAATAAATGAAGCCATGAAATTGTACAGACATCACGAGAGTTTTGGCAGGAGACTCAGAGGTAGTGAAACCACAATATGCGGGCGCCAACGAATCGAGGGTTCACACGTAGATCGATAACATCCGTATCAGTAGACCACACAAAACGGTCAAAGAATGGGGGGACCACATTGCTAAAAACATGAAAGAATGCGGGGCAACGGTTGCCGAGCAACAAAAAATAGTCACACGATACGAATTTATCGGGTTTTTATTTGAGCATGACAAACAGACGGTTTTGTTGAATGCAAAGATGATGCGGCGGATTCGAGAATTAGCTCCACTCGAGATAGCGACCATAAAACAGATGGAGAGAGTTGTATTCTGCATGGTATATGCGGCTGGGATTGGGGGGGGGGAGCCACTTTTCTCTTACTATATTTTATTTAAAATGATGCGTCGGCGTTTATCTCTCCTAAATAGGGGTTTGGTGAACCATTCCGATCGGGATTAGCTGCCAAAAAATGCATTAAAGTTGGCGAAGCAGTGGATGAGCACGTTGTTGAAAAATGTAGCAGTGGTTCCACCACAGGTTCAGCCCTCCACGGCCACACTGGTAACGGATGCCTCCGTGCAGGGATGGGGAAGGATGTTATTTCGAGATAAAGAAGAGATCTTAATAGCAGAAGGGTCCTGGGAAACGGCACCTTACATGATAGCACAAGGTAAAGCAGGAGTGATTCAACTCACCCTGTTAGCGTTGCACGGCTGTTTTGAGGGATCATTGCAAATATACGTGGATAACACCACCGTAATGCATATTATGAAGGAAGACGACGCGCATTCAAGCGCCCTAGTGCGATAGGCATCTGTAAAAAACAGGATATTACGACAGGAACAGATAAATTCCACATGGTGTTACGTACATTCAGGGGTAAATCCAACCGATGGGATGTCTCGAGGGATACCTGTCAGGGGACAGGACTTGGCGATGGGGTGGAACATGTGGAGGAGAGCGCGGGAGGAGGTTTTAAAGACGCTTTCAGCTCTTTCATATCGTTAGTAAATTATCGTTCATAAATCGTATTTGCGTGGGATGAGGATGAAGGAACACAACCGGGCATTTAAGGATAAATAATTATTTTTTATATCTTTCTTATCGGTAATAAAGGGAAGGCAATGCCTAAACTATTCCTCTTTTTACTTTCTTATGTCTTTCTTCTCTCCAAAATATACATTTTTTAATCTAAAGGAAAAGGGGGAAGGGGAACGTGTCGGGTTTATCGTAAGCGGTTTTGAATTCTGATCACTAGCTGTTGGTAAGAGTTCGGAAAGGGAAACTTGAATTGTTTTTTATTACATTAAAGTGAAGGCCCACGGTCGATGCCACGCCATTTACGCTCGTTTTTCTTGGTATTGGTGATTGCCGTTAGTCATTGTTCTTTCTTACAGCTGACGACACCGGTAGCAGGTGCATCACAGGGGGAAGCAAATGTTGACTACGATGCCATTTTGTTAGAGCATATGATGGCACAAACTTTCACAGTCAGTGTTTTCACGGAGCGATACGGCGTATTCAATGCAAGCCTTGTTCTTTCAGCTTCCTCTAATTTCCCTGAACTCATTCACGGTGAGCTCATTCCCACTGGAACACAGAGGTTAGAAACGAAGGAGCAGTGGGGTTTGGAACATTTTTCACACAACCGTTCGATGCTTGGAGTCACGCCGCCACAGCAGGTTGCTAATGCCCACCCCTCTCTGTTAATCATAAACATTAAAATGGATTATTCTGGGGCATCGGCAGGAACCTTTAGTGCCTGGAGTCTCCCAGCAGCGGATCGAGAATTACAAACTCGTTTGACGACACTAGATGAGAAAGAAATAAATCCAACGGTTTCAGCCAGTTTTTCCTTTCTCCCTGTCGTGACCGCTGCAATTCCCTCTTCACTGAGCGATATCCAACTTGCTCCACGCATGGCGAGTGGGACAGTCTCAGTGGAGGATGGGAAGAAAGGAACCTTTACACTTAACTTTCTCTCGGACCATGAGTTTTCTCTAATAGTGAGATTAGAGGGTGATACTTCGTCTTTTGATAACATTTGGGCGCACGGGTACGCAAAACCAAATGATGTCTTATTTCCTCGTCGTCCCCCGTATAAACCCCCGGTTTGGCTCATTTGGCTGATGTCAGGTGCATGGTTATCGGTTGTCTTGTTTCAAGTTATTAGTTATTGTTATTCTAACAATCGTTCTGTGCAACCGAAGCAAATCGTCCGTGTGGCACCACCCGCCAAGGACAAGAAGGTCAACTGATGGTATACCCCGTGTTGGAATAGGTGAACCAAATGACTCATTTTTTCTTTTTTTTTTTTTAAAAAAAAGAACTCTGCTTTGAGTTTATCTTTTTCATTGTGCAGGCTCTCCTTGGGGCGAACAAAGTGGTGGGAGAGACGGTACCTACTTGCGTTAAATCTCCTTTTTTCTCTTTGCACACCTGTGTGTGTCTGTTTCTATATTTATCGCGCCCGAAGAGGTAATAAGGGGAAACTGCTGAAAGTTTCTAACGCTTATGAACAGGGAAACAGAGATCGTTTTTTTTTTTTTGGAGGGGGGGGGGCGTTTACATGGTTCCTTTCCACGTTTCATCATATCGCACGCAGGAAGCGCCCTTTTGTACAATGAAAGTATTCTTTACCAGGGGTTGTTAGCGGGCGGTGTTTGAGAATTGGTGAGCAATAATAATCTTCGAACCTCCGTTTTCAGGTAAAAAACGAGTATAGTCGAAAACGGCTGCCAAATAATGGAGGACCAACTACAGCTTCTCTCTTTCCACATACTTGCCTCTTTACTGGTTACCTGCTTGCTCCATATATGTGACGCCGCTTCTTTGGCCTTTTTCTTTTTCTTAAAATTTCCCTACGCCTAGTGACACTAAATAGAAGGTGCAGTAAAAGGGGTCGTGGTGTGGTGGTGGTGGTGGTGGTGGTAGGAGACGCACTCAAATTGCGCACCGAATGCTCAGTGGAACTACTTTTGGAGCATCTCCACTGGCTCGTAATATCGCTGATGACCCCGAGGGGTGGCCGGTAGTTGTAGTCGTTGGTGAATTGGCCACATATATGTGTCGATCCGGAGATATTCGACCCTTTGCTCAAGAAAAACCAATTTCTGCTGATGTGCTGGGGAAACCACCACCAACAGCCACTGAGTCGGACAATGACGCGACCAACTCGTCACGGGAGGAGGCACACTCGTTCCTTTTGTCAAGACTGCGAAGACATCTGTCGCATCGGAACATTATTTTAGTTGCACCTGTACGCTCTACATTGGAGTGGCACGAGAAGCTTGTGGTATTCTGTTTCGAAAAGCTGCAGGTACGTACACTCGTGATGTTGTCGGATTTTGTAGCCGATGCGTTTGCCGTTGGATGTCGGAATGCACTTGTGCTTCATGCCTCGCCCTCAGCCATTAGTATTGGTCGTGTAGAGGCTGGCGTTACAGTAAAGCAAGCAACAATGTCTTATGGACAGCTTTCCCCATTAATGTGCGAAACGACAGGGGACATCAAACACAATGTATTAACGCAACAACAAGCAAACGCGGGCACTAATTGTCGCGAAGGAGATAATCAAACCAGAGAGAGTGTCTCATCCGGTACCGCCGTTATGCCCGGGAAACTACCGAGTGACGACTCTGTTTTTTCTTCCGTGTTTTCCGCTGCATCGCCGAAGGTTGTAGATTTGTTGGATGAAGTGCATCATGACGCACTTGCTTCTTTGGTAGGGGAGAACGTGTACAACCGCGTCGTTTCTTCAATGCGGGAAGGTCGGCCAAACCAAAGGAAGTTGCGAGCAACAAAACGTGACAGAGCGAGCAACAGTGGTGGTCGGAGGAGTAGCAGGAATGGTCGAGTCAATGCTGCTGCAAATGTAAGTGAGAACTCGAGCAAACGATCTCTTATTGACATAAGTAGCAGCGGGGGGGATGAGGGTGGGGAAAGTGAGGAAGATGACGGTGAAGGACCCCTCATTCGTCTCATATTGTCCGTCGCTGGTCGTGAGCCGGTTCCAGTTATTATTGCAGGCGAGGCCTTGCGTGTTGCTCCATCGCTTCAAAAGTTTCTTGAGGAGGCGGTCCGTGCTTGCGGTACCTCCCATATGAAACGCGCATGTAACGACGACTCAAACTCATCAAGTAGTTCATCGACAGCTTCGTCTTCATCTTCTTCGGGTGGCGCCTCGTCATTTTCCTCATCGTTATCGACCCCGAGTGATGGCCAGGAAGTTCTTAAAATTCAACCACTACCGATCGGAGAACTTCCATGGGAACTGTCCCTTCTTGGTGGCTCCCTTGTCTCACAACTTCCTATGCTGGAATTGTGCAAGCTTTACATTTCACGGGATGATGCGCTTTCTTCAAAAGGGTCTATCATACGTTGGCGGTCGGTCATTTGAGAAGGGGGGGGGCAGGGGAAAACTCCCGTAATATGTGTTCCGTTTTGTTGGGTGCATTTTGTCGTCTGTTTGTTCGACTGTTTTTTGTGGGTGCGAGTGTTGAAGAAGCCACTGCATTTTGTCACGTATTTGAGTGCTCCTTCTGCTCCGTTTTTTTACCCCTGCTTGAAAATGTATGACTGCGGGTGACAAGTTGAGGTGCCCTATACGGTGTATGTGCATTGCGTGTCTGTCTGTGGCGTGTTCCTTTGGATCATGTATCCCCTCGTCTACAGCAACCACTCTCCAACGAATTATTATTATTTTTTCCCTAACCACCTCACCTTTGTTACTTCAGGTGAATAATTCGGGTTCCCGCGCTCCATTGGAAAGGTCTCTACGGTGGAAACGAAAGGGGAGCGAGAGGGAAAGCGAAGTGAAGAGGGAAGAAGGTGTGCCAATATTTGTTACTAAGATGCTGTTCTGGTGTCGTCATGTGAGCTGCTTACTTAGCCGCCGTCGTCACGTCCAATATACATCCAGAGGGGAGGTGGAGAGGCTGCGTAAAACTGCTATCCTTGAGTCAGCTGCGGAGATGCCTTTGCACACGCGTTCAACCACAGAACCGAGGCTGTTGCTGTCCACTACTTGCTCGACTTCAAACACAACATCCGCAATACGCATTCTTGATGAAACAATAGAAGCGATGCGCAGTAGCTTGGGCACACAGAGCGGCAAGAGGGCAGTGTACGCCGCATCACGTGCCTTTAAAGTCTCATCGTTGTCTCATTTCATAACCGAGTGCCGGAGGTTGCGGCGGCAAATTGGTGAGTGCCGTGATACCAACAACCGTGTACTTCTTCGGCAAACGCTTCGTAATTTTTGGACGGATAATGTGGATGGGGCACTCGCCTGTTGTGCATTGAGGGGAAGAGACTTCGGTTTTGTAGCTGGGCTTGGTCTTGCAGACGACGGGCTTCATGTTAGTTTCACTGCTCTGAACCTTGCAGTTTGTAGTGTGACGCAGGAGAAGAACACTTGCACGTGCACAGACATGGTCCTGTCTCTTCACTACGTGGCAAGGGAACTTAACTTCATTGAACGAATGCACCGGCGTGGACCGGATCCCCACAAAGGGAAGAAATTCGAAAGAAAAAAAGGGATCAGGGATGATAGAAACTCACCGAACGGTGAGGGGACAAGCAACAGCAACAAGGAAATAGGACGCGGTGGACCTACGCAAGAAGAACTTCAACATCTGAGGCGAACCGTTGCGACCTTAGGACTGGAGAGAATACACTACTTCTTCCTGCAGCGCGATGCTTCGGGTGCTGTGTTGGGGACGGCTGAGGATGCCCTCCACGTTCTGGAGTTTCTTTCTATTGTGGATATCGACGATGCGGAAGACAGCGCACGGGTTCTTTTTGAGGCAACAAAACCACGGTCCCGCAAAAAAATCCATCAATTTGCCGTCACCTCGCTTCTTCGCCATGTCGTGAGTAACTGCAAAGATCTGAAGTTTACGTCAGTTGTGCATGCTTTCCGACTTCTACGTATTTTTCTACCAGTGACGTGTCCTGATTCACCGACTAAGTTATCCCCACCACCACCACTACCTCCGCGGACGAAAGAGTGGAAAAGCGGTATTAATTCAGCGGCACCTAGGGTTCTCAGTCATACAATAGATGCATTTCGTGGGGACCCTCACGATGAAACCGTTTTTGTTAGCGGGGGTGCAGAGTATTTGGAATGGAAAAGACAACTTGAAACTATGGATCGTATTTTATGGGGTCTATTTGCTGCGCTTCAGAAGAAGGATGCACGTTTTATAAATGCATTTCATTTTGTGCAGATTGTTGAAACGCTATCGCGCCTCCCACGTCACTTGCTGTCGCGTGTTCCGCAACCGAAACGGGGAAGACCCCAAGGTGTTGGAGGGACAATGGTGTCCAATCCAACGCTTGAGGCTGCCGCAGTGCATGCCGCTCACTCAGGAAACCGAAGCTCCGATGGGGAAGTGATTTCATTAGAGGAACTGTGGGCCTACCTGGTGGCAAAGGCGTGCATTTTCATACCGGGTATGTCGTCTGATCAGCGCCGCCGAGTGTGTTATAACTTACGTGTGGCAGTGATGAGTCGCGCCGTTTGTTTTCAATGCGAAGTGGAGGACATGCTGCAACCGATGGCGCATGAACTTTCGCAGTATCCAAAGGATTTTGACGCAGTTATGTTTGATCGCACCTCGCCCGGAGGGGCGAGGGGATGTTTCTATACCGGTAGTGGTGCATAACCGGTGGATAAGATGCTACGCAGCATTTTCGTGTCGCGTACGTGTGTGCGTATTCAGATGATTTTTTGTTTAAAAAACATTTCTTTGTTTTTATTCTTTTATATATTATCTTCACCCTTCTTGTAGCGTTTCGAGGGTACGGGAGGGGGGGGGGGGTGGCAGAGAGTTGTAAAGTAGGGTATATGCGAAGACGAAGCCATACTTTCAAGCGAGCGTTTCTGGTGTTCTTGTATTTTTTTTCTGTGTCCTTTTCCCCCCCTTAAATCCCCTACTAATATAATTTACCTATTTTCCTTTCTGTCTGTCGATAACTTGCAATGTATTTATTATGCAGTGCTGTAGTCGTCTACCTACTTCACTGATAACAAGATAAGTGTTATGATTCGCCGATTAGGCAGTGTTTCTTCCACGTCCTCTTCATCACTATGCCGTGCGGCATCAGTTGCGATGATTCCCGCTGCTCAGTCCCGCGCTGCGGTTAGGGAATTCCACAGTTTGTATAGCCTTGCGGCGTCACTTGTTGTCTGCTCGGGTTCTGTGTTGTGTTTTGCATCATGGGCGAATAACATATGCAACGTCAGGAAATATGGCCGCTGGCGTTTCCGCAACACGATTGACGATGTTATTATGGTTTCAGACTTCAAAACAGCGCGTTATATTGGGGGGTTTATTGGTTTCTTGTTCTATTGGTTCATAGTAGGTCCGAGGAAATACATGTACGAGAGTAATTTAGCGGACATTCCTGGAAATAAGCGCTTTGGGCCTTTTTAGATGGAATGGTAAACATATAACCGGACACAAAATGGATGAGGTAGAACAGTTATGCACCAGGGAATGCATGATGCAGCTAGAAATCAAAAGCTCTGATGCGGATGGAAGACGGAACAAAGTGTTGAGGAAGAGGAGGAGGAGGAGGAGGAGGAGGAGGAGGAGAGGAAAGAAGGAAGGAAGGAAGGAGTGGGGAAATGTTTAATCCACTGGAAGGATGTAGTTGCGTGCGTGAGCGAATATGCGGCGGGATTTGCCGTTCTTCAACAGTAGTAATAGCAGTAGTATTAGGTGTGGAAAAAAAAGGGATCCGCGTTTCCACTAACTCACACGTCTATATGTATATATATATGTGTGTGTGTGTATTATCATCATAACGTCTGCAATCTAGCAGCGTTCTTCCTTCAGTGGTGTTCAGTCATTAATCCCTCATAGTGTTATCGAAGGCGATGCCTCGTGGAAGTTTTCTCTTCTCCCTACCGAGTTGGTCGTGCATATATGAACGTGTTATTCCGACTAGGAAAGGGAGGAGGAAGCAGACATGATATAATTTACCATTCCTGCAGAAACTGAACACGTGCACACATATTCGTTTTTGACTTGTTGTCACCTGTGGTTAAGAAAGTTTTTTTTATGTTGTGTCAGCATAGTGATATCAGTTTTTAGGAGCGCGGATGAATGTTTTCTCAGTTCCATTATATACTCTTCCGTCTTTATTTTTTCTCTTATTATATATATTTTTTAACGTCTAATGGAGCCACCAATTGTAAGTGTAATAGTTCTTCTTACAACTTACTACTTCATACATCCACAACGATATCACAAAAAAAAAAAGAAAAAAATCGACGGCAAAGTTAGAAAAAAGATTGAAGGGGTAGTGTTTCACACGAGATACAGTTCACGAGCCTTTTCAAATCCTTTAATAATCATTTGTCTTTGTTGTTGTGTGTGTGTGAAGTTTCTGAGAGAACAAAGAGTTTAAGGGAGACGCTCACACGAATGAGGAAACAATTAAATATGCAGGAGGAAGGTGATGCTTCCACGGCACGTACACATCGGCGACTGAATGATTTGCGCATGCAACCTCTGAGTTCGCTGCCTATGACGATATTTATGATGTGGATGGTGGGCAACGATGTGAGTATTTTCTCCATCGTATTTGTTGGCATGGCTGTCACAAACCCGCTTCAGTCCATGTTGGGAGCGGCAAAAGTTTTTGAGGAATTTAATGAGGAGGCGGAGAAGGACCCACACGTACGCAGTGCCGTTGGTCATTCAAAGCTTATCTACATTGCCTGCTGTTTCGCCGCCCTTGCTGTGGCGCTCATTAAACTCAACTGGATGGGTCTTATGCCGGTGAATGCAATGGATTGGTTGGACAGCACACCCCCACAGTACAAGGAGCAGAGCATGGGCACATTTTTTAGTTAAATCTGTACGCGCATGAATGCACACGCATGTGTTGTATACATGTGTGTGTATCGGTTTTGGCGCTAGTTTGTGGTGGTTAAGTTCGAACCCTTCGTTTTTTTTTTTTTTTGAAGAAAAGAGCGTGAGTCTCCCAATGGTCAGCAGAGAATTGTGGTTATGACAACAATGAAACGAGAGATGATTACAGAATGGATGGTGCGATCAGGAAATGAAAGGGACTTGCAAGACACTAAAGCACCGGTGGTAGTTTCCCTATCCAAGGGAGCCTAAGTTTTCACACTTTTTACTTCACTGCGTGATGGACGGTAGTGCGCACCCTTTTGCATTTTAGCGCTGTCACCGCAATGCTTCCACATCCCTTCTCTACGATTTGAGCGTGTTTCCCCTTTGTAAGCACTTTTGTTGTTGTTGTTGTTGTTGTTGTTGTTGTTGTTCCTTTCCACTCCGGTCGGTTCCCCCGGTCTGGAATAATGATTTTAAGTAGCACTTTGCACTATTCATTGTGACCCTACGTTGAACGTCGCGTAATTACTGCAGCGAACATGTTGCCTATCTCTCTTTTGTGTGTCCCACCCTTAATATTATAACGAACCATCTTTTCTTTTTTGCGCTGTGCCACTCTATTTTATATTCTCTCTCTGCATTGCATGCGACAGTTACAGTAGCGAGGAAGCGCGCTGTTATCACAACCAACGTACGTGAGGTGGAGGTTGAACATCTGTCCGGTTCATCCACGGCCCAGCTTACGACTAGCCTTGTCACTAGTCCTCGCTCCCTTCCATTTGTTTTGTAGATGACATCTCCCATCCTACGAGTTGTTCGCTTCATCCGAACGTTTAATTTAAAGGAAAGCTGCAGCAGTAGACCTTACCTTTGGTATTTTTCTATTTGCGGTGTATTTATAACCTGGGCTAACTACGCACAATATAAGCGGCTGAAGCCCATGTACCCAAACTATGATGAATATCGCAAAAGTGAAGGTGGTAGAATGCTGGAGGCGAAGCGCCAAGAATTCGCTGATGTGATACGATACAACAACATGGTGAACACGATGCGCAGTGATATGGGGGCTCGCTTGTAACAGCGGCATCCACATCCTGTTGTGGTCCCGCTCATATGATCTGTGTAACAAGGTGAAAACTTTTGGGGAAAGCTCCTTCAAAGGGAGGAACAGAGGGGCGTTTGCGTGTATATAAGACAATGAACTCAGCATTATCGTTACCGTTTTTCTTGCGTATCGTTCTTTCGCCAACTTAATGCCTCATTATATGACGCAAAAGATAGAATAAAGAAATTTGCGTTGCGAGACACCTGAAGTTGATGCTATTCGCACTGTGCCAGCTGAATGCTGTTCCTTTTCCCCATAGTGGATATTTGTTTACTTTCAATTACCTTTGACTTTGTGGAGCATAACCAGTATCCTTTTTTTTACTTTCTGTTCGTAGGGTTAAATAGGTGTTTCCGATGCGCCGTGATTGTGTAAGATGCAGCTCTTCAGTGGACCGTTTCATGGATGTTATTGATATATGTATGCAACGTGTTAATATCGGTTACCTGTTGAAAGGATACTTTCCTTTTTATTCTTTAGGGGTTGCCTTTGCTGCTTGCATTATATCCCTATCGCTTCTTATCCTCCCAGCACAACCGCTGTACCCCGGGGCTGTTCCGCTAGTGTTGCACGCTTTCTCTATTCTGATTCTTACTGGAGGCCTCTTTAACGCCGCTGGTGGAAAGATCAAGCAGAGGAAGCATCAGGGGGAACTTATTACGGAGAGTGTAAAGGATGTGCTAAGTGAATTGCTGCGGTGTGCGACGTCATCAAGTGCTGTGTACGTGTTGCTGGCCTTGGAGGTTTTTGTGCAAATGAGCACAATTTTCTCTGAAGCTGGATGTATTTGCTGTTTATGTTGGGTTTGGTTCGGTTGGCTCTTGTGTGGAAAACGCGAAGTGCTGCTTACATGTTGGCGGGAAGGGGGTCACCTAACATCTGATTCGTGAAGTGAATTTAGTACATGAGTTGTTTAAGGCCCCTACAAACATTTCGGTCATTTACGCATTGCCCCCATTGAGGGGTCACGCGACGTCAGTCTGTGAGGGGACGCGGCTGCCACTGTGAACTCATTGTACCGAGAGTTACCCGTCGCAAGCCAATTTTACAATGGGGAATACGATAGGGGGGAGAAGTGTGCGCAAAAAAGTAGAGATGTGGAACGTACGTCGGTGGATGAGCGGCGTGTGACTCCCCTCTTTCCTTGTAAAAGTGGTGTAAAACGGAGGATCGTACATCAGTGTCCGCATGCACCGCGATGCTTCTCTCGCGTTAGTCTTTTCACGTTGTAGGGCATCATTATAGTGCAGAAAAAGGTTGCTGAGCGTTGTGGTCTAGCGAGCCGTACTTGCGATTTGTAAAGAAAAACAACAGCTAATGTGGTTCAGCCGCTTTTCGCTATCGCTGGCAAGCACAGATGCTGGTGAGAAGTTACTGCGGAGCATTCGTGGCCGCGACATTACTTTGCGAGTCTCCACAAAGGACGGTAACGCACGCATCGTTTTTGCATCCACCACCAATTTACTCCGTGAAACGATGCGGCGACACAAACTGCTAACGCGAATGAAGGGTCAAACACCTTTCCTTGAGCTGGTTGGTACGCATTTAACCTTTACAAATATACTAGCTGCACTGCAGGAGGGCGAGGAACGCGTCGCTACACGTTTGAGTGCGAATGAGGGGACAATTGTGACTGAGTCGCTTGCTATCGGTGAGTGCCGGTGTTATGTTGGTGGTCACAACGGTACCACGCTGGAGGAAGAGCCCCACTTCCCATTGAAGGTTGACCGCTTTCTATATGGTCAGTCCCAACCCTTTTCGTCAATTACAGCCGCGTCCCTGACGCAGCTCATAGACCGCGACTATAACGCAACGGTTAGCTCCTCCGAGGGCTTTTGTAGTACCGCGCAAACTCCGGAAACAGCGGTGCCCCTGCTGGGTCTTGGAATGTTGTCACCAGAGGTTGTGGATGCTTATTATCGTAGGAATATTACACTGCATGGCCACACTTTTTTTCGTCAATCGGAGGGTTCGGTAGCGGCATTGTGGTGCTGTGCGTATCTCGACGACCCTTCGCTCCTGGAGGCGTTTGCTTTGTACTCGGAAGCGAGTGCCGCAAGCGAAAGCCCTGAGGCAGTCGATCGAGTTGACGAGATGATGCGTAAGACGGCTTGCTCATGCGGTGTTCTTGTTCAGCCGGTTGTGGCCGGGCGCGTGGTGGAAGAGAAAATTCATCTGCTACAACGCCTACTGGTCCGTGCATCGATCGTGCAACCTGAAATATTTAGCGTTCTGAAGGAAAGGGGGGTGCATGAAGGTTTAGCTTGTCAAGACTCAATTGCATTGGTTACAGGCGACCACGAAGGCGCTTATGAGGTAGCCAAAGCGGCGCGCCAATTTACACAAGATCCGTCCGTTTCAGCCCCAGTGGTTGAGAAAGTGCGAGAGGGATTGGGTTTGGATAAGGGCGAGCGTTTCTTTATCGATCAAGCGTCTGTAGTGCGAAACGGAGTTGATTATTTTTGTCGATGTTCCAAAAATAATTTTCTACGGGCGCTTGTGGCGCTCCCTGAGGAGCAGCTTTCGTCTCTTATGGAAGAAACTAGCTTTCGCTGTACGTTTTGCGCGAAAGAGCATGTGCTGCAACCCGAAGATTGGAGCAAACTGTTGCGCGACCGTACTTTCTTTAAAAAATAAATGAAAAAGAGGGGTATCTATGCATCTGAGAGAGCACTGGAGTGTTGCTTTGTGCTGGAAAGTGCCATTGGTGTTTTTGAATTTGTTTATTTTACCTCATTACACTGCATGTGCATACCCGCTTACTGCATTTCTGTGCCTTTGTTTTCCCACCCTCTCACTAAACACCCTTCATGCCAAACTAAAAATGCGCCACTACGAACTGTTTTACCGTCGTACCTCCGTGTTGCCTTTTTTCGTTATTTAATTCACTCACTGTTGCTGCTCTTTTATTTTCTTTTTTTGTTCTTTTTGTTTTAATGATCGTATATGCGTCGGTTTTGAAGTTTAAATCACAAAGCGTAGAAACCAGGAACGCTTTCACCTGCGCTATTTCTTAATTTGGTTTAAAATATTCTAAGATTAGCAAGTAAACAAATACATTTATATATCTTTTAATTGTAGGAGGGGAAGGTCGGCTCGTTTAGGTGATTGACATATATATCTCTATATATCTCTATCTCTCTATATTTTTTTCCAGTTCTTGAACCACAGAGACGTCTGAACCTTTGGGAAGATGTTCAGTGGTCAGAATGAGAAACCGAAAGGGGCGAAACAAACCCCTTCGGTTCGAGGGGGTGCGGAGCGCCGGCAGCGGCAGATGATTAACATTCGACAGAAGGCCCACGGTGAGCTCATTAAACACATCCGCGAGGAAGAAGTAGCAATGGAAGGAGTTGATGGGCCCACGGTACCAGACCCCGGAAACGTTTGGTCGTACGATCAAAGAACCCGTCCCGATGACGTTCCGGTTCAGCTACTTCCCCAGTTCGTTCAGATGGTTATGAACGGCCCAACAGATAGAGAGGTATACCACGGGACACTGATGGTTCGCAAGTTACTTTCGGTGGAGAGGTCGCCCCCGCATGAAATGGTCGCCCAAAGTGGTGTCATTCCGCACCTTGTGAGCTTCCTGGACCGTGCAGATAACCCGGAACTGCAATTTGAAGCGGCTTGGGCATTGACGAATGTTGCTGCTGGCACATCCGCGAACACTATGATCCTCGTTGAGGTTGGGGCTATTCCGCGCTTTATCAACTTGCTCAGTTCACCTAGTTCTGACTGTCGTGACCAGGGTGCATGGGCTATTGGCAATATGGCCGGTGATGGTGTTGCCACCCGAGATATTGCATTGCAACATAATGCTATTCCTGCTTTTGTCAACCTTATTTCAGACCCCGATCAACCTCTATCCATCGTTCGCAATGCAACGTGGGCTATATCCAACTTGTGCCGTGGGAAGCCTGCTCCTCCGCTGCATTATTTGCTACCCACGCTACCTGCTTTAGCCAATTTACTTTTTCACGGGGATCTGGAGATCGCCACAGATGCGTCATGGGCGATTTCGTACGTTAGCGATGGTCCACACGAGCGCGTACAAGCGGTGTTGGATACTGGTGTTGTTCCCCGCGTTATAGAACTCCTCGCGGCAACGTCAATTCCGCTTCAAACGTCATGCATCCGAACCATTGGCAACATCGCGAGTGGCAATGATGCACAAACACAAGTGATTATTAACTGTGGCGTATTGGAAAAGCTTGCTCCCCTTGTCACACACCGCAAGCGGGAGATTCGCAAGGAAACATGCTGGACTATCTCCAATATTGCCGCCGGCAATTCAGAGCAAATCGACGCACTCATCAAATCAGATCTCTTTCCATTGGTTATCAAATGTCTCCAAGGTACGGAACTGGATGTGAAGAAGGAGGCCGTGTGGTCTATCGCCAACGTAACTCTCTGCGGAGTTTCCCCACATTTGTATTATCTTTTGGACTGCGGTGTCATCCCTCCGTTATGTGATGTCTTGAACACGCATGATCCCAAAACTCTTACAGTTGCCCTCGAAGCTCTCATGGGATTTCTGCAGGTGGGCGAAGACAGAGTTAAAACAGGAGAAGTACAGGAGAACCCCGTGGCGCGTGCCATCATTGAGTGCGGTGGTGTGGATGCCATTGAGCGTGCGCAATCCTCCACAGACTCCAGCATATACAGCATTGCACTTTGTCTCCTCGAGACATTCTTTAACGTGGAAGAGGAGGGGGCACCTCAGCAGTTTGAGTTGGGGATGGATCATGGAGATCCAAATGGACAGCCACCACAGGGCCAGTTCGATCTATGAGAAAAGTTGATAAATATAATGAGATCGAGATGAAAGGGATGAAAATGGTGAAGAAGGAGGGCACGTGTATATATATATATATATATATATATATGCCATAATGCTTAAAGTTGAGAGTGTATAAGTGTCTTCTTTGACACATACAGAACTCGGGTGTACTACAGCGCGGTTTAGGCGTGAGTTATGGACCGAATAATGTGACAGGTGATGAATGAGGATTATGTGTATTTGTTTTTTGTGTATCTTTTAGTGTGGTGCGACTCTGTGTGAAGGTTCTGTTTCATTCGCGCTAAACGGTAGTGAAAGGAGTTCTTTTGTTTACTTTACTTTTTTGTTTTTTCTTCTTCAATGTGATTTCACACACTGACGCTTCTTCGAGCTTATTTTTCCTGCTGTCCCTCATTGTCAAGGCACCGCGTTTTCTTTTTTTTGATTCTGATGAACCGTCTGTGACTGTGGCATGTTACGCCACTTGAAGCATAACAGGAGTGATTCTATCTTATTCCTTGTGTTCTTCGTTTTTGGTGCTTGAACGCGGTTCTAAAATGTTGTGAATCTCTTCAACTTTTCGTTGCGAACGAAAAATGGGGGGAAAATAGTTGAGCAAACGAGTAAGAATTTTTTTTGTTTTTTAAAGGGGGGAAAAAGGGGGCTTGAAAAACAACAACAACAACAACAGTAGCAGCAAAGAAAAATGTGTAAACATATATATATATATATATATATATATATATGAGTGTGTGTGTGCGTAATTTTATGCAGGGAGAGGCCGAACGGGTTTGAATAAATATGAGAGAGAAATGGAGGTTAGGGTTCGGTTAGTTAAGTGTTTATGCGCGTCGGTATGAGCTTCAGGGAAAGTTAGTTGGGCAACCTAATGCTTTTTTTTTCTTTTTCCGTTTTTGTAACGATTAAAAGATAAAAGAGAGAAGAAAAGAAGAAAGTTTTTTTTTTTTTTGGTGTGTGTGTGTGTGTGTGTTTATGCCTGCTTTGCCCTCCTTTTCCCCTTCTTTAAATTCTTAATGGGGTGGTCCTGAAGTAGTTTGACATATATATATATATATATATATATATATACAAGTGTGTACGTTTCTGTGTGGCCGCACTTTTAACTGAACTTGCGGGCTTGCGTGAGTTCCACTTCAATTTTACAGAAGTTAAAATGCAGCATTTCTAAAGGATACAGAAACGAAAAGAAATGCAAAAAAAAAGGAAATAATAATAATAATAATAATAATAACAGTGATGGAGCAAAGTGACAAATAGATTAAGAATGGAGTGATCGGATTCGCCTGTTCTTTCTATTATTGTTTTTATTACTAATATAAATATAAAAAAAACAAAAAAAAAGATGAGGTATTGTCCACCTATTGTGACTGTGTGCTGGTGTTAGGGAGGAAGCAGATGAAAGAAAGAAGATGTGTGTGTGTGGGGGGGGGGAAATTAGAAAAAAAAAAGCAACAAGGTTATCAAAAAAAAAAAAGTCCGAACAAATAGACAGAGGTTGTGATGGTGACGGTAAGGTGGCAAATGCTGTGAAATTTCTTTTTTTTTTATCTTTCTTCCCTTTTGGGTCTTGTTTCTATATGCTTTCCCTCCTTCTGTTGTCGTTCACTTCTATTTGTTTTGATGGGTTTATCTATATGTCTGTTCGTCATTCTTCCGTTTCTTTCTTTCCTTTCTTTCCTTCCCTTTCTTCTCTTTTTTGCTTTTACCTTTATTTTTCCTTCGCACTCACTGACTTTTCTTTTCCCCTCAATTTACATTTTTTTCTCTCCGTCTTTCTCAGTCGTTCTCACTCCTATTGTTTGTGTTTGCATCCCATTGATGCATCGACCGAAGGGGACCGAGAAGGGAGAGGTGACGGAAAAGAAAAATAAGGGGATAAGAGGTAAAGTGACCAAATAATAAATACATAAATAAAAAAAAGGCAAAGAGAGCCAAATATATGAGTGAGTATATTTCACTTATGTGATCAGGCATTTTTGTTTCTATTTTTCCCTTTTTATTTTAACGCGTGTGTACAGGTATGTGTAGGTGTAGGTTTGTGGAGCTGGAGGCGTGCGGGTGGGAAGGCGGAAGGGTGTCCAATTTTTATTTTCGATGAAACCAAAGTGGAATCGTGTCTGCACGAATATACAGACATAAATATAAATATATATCTATAAATATTTATGTGTATATTTGTGTGTATATGTTTGTATTTGTCCGAGGGGAGGAGGGAAGTGAGGGGGATGGAGCGAAGATTTTGGAACGGATTCGATGAAGTGTCATATGTTGTGTATCGCATTGAAGGAAAAGAAAGGCGTAACCTTGCGATCCTTTTGCCGACTTCGGATTTCCCCATAAATGTGGCATACACACACACACACACACACACACTCATACTCACGCATATATATTATACATTATTTATGCGTGTCAAATGGGATATTTATGCTGGAGTGATCCATGAATGGTTTGAATAAAGATGGTTATGTGGGGGTATCAAGGTTAGTGCCAGAAGGACAGGGAGATTAGAAGAGGGAGAGGAGGAGCGAAATAACCTGTAGGATATAATTGCATACGTTGGAGTGGTTATTATCCCCTCTTTTTTTTCTTCATACTTGGTGATGGCGACTAGTTTCTCTTTTCAGTTCTCTGGTGTCCGTAATCCGTGCACGGAATTGCTCCTTTTTCTTATTTCCATTCTTTTTTGTTAGTCACTCAATCTATTTTTTTTTATTACTTTCCAGGGCTCCTTTTTTAAAAAAAAAAATCTACTTCCTCCCCACTCTGCTGGCTACCGTAACATAGAGTTTTGTGGACGATATCCCCCCCTTTTTATCTTTGCTGAGTATTGTGGCACCTGTAACTTCTGGTTTACACCGTTTTGATTTTCAACCATCACGTAATTTATTTATCCATCTCATCTTTTCTTTTTGAATTTTCTTTTACTGAAATCCATAATATAAAGGAAGAAAGCAACTGTTCTCTCGAAAAGAAGGGGTAAATAAGGGGAATGGACGTGTTTTCAAGACATGGGAACCGTCGCCGACCTCGAGAGGACGAGATGGAGGAAAATGATTACACTTTTGACCGACAGCGAGACCGCAAGGAGAGGCGCCGTAATGAGCGCCGTGCAAAGAAGGAGATGCGCATTGAGGCGCACGAACGTTGGGTGGAGCAGTGTCGATTGGCCAGGGAACAGAAGAAAAAACGTAGCGTGCGCGTAAAAAATGGTAGCGAAAATCAAGCGGCTACCAGAAATTTTTCAAATCGGCCTCTGAGAGAGAGGAAAGTCAACCGTAATGCCAAAAGGGAAACCTCTTTCAACGACGCAAAGGAGAAATCAACTTCATCACAAAAGTTAACCATGGAAAGTAAACGTGAAGCAAAGCAACGGGATGGAAAGTCTGTAGTGGATCTGGCGAAAGCGTGTGCCACAACACCAGATAGCACTCAGGGGAAATATATTCCTCCCTCGTTGCGGCAAAAGATGATAGTGCAGAAACCAACCAACGCTGTGAATGAGGCCGCACGGCGTATTATTAACAAACTTACAGTGCAGAATGTGGCTGACATGACACGTGAAACATCTGAGCTGTTTGGAGGTGGAGTTGAGGGGGCGACGCGAGCATCAGTGATAAGTAGTTTGGCAGAAAATATGAATCGCATATGCATACTTGACTCTGGACCTCTCACACCTCTCGCTAGTTTACCCTTCGCTGGGTTAATTCGTGGACTGCAACTGCTGCACGGCAACATTGTTGGTGCTGAAGTGATCGAATGCTTGGCTATTGCTCTCCAACAACAGCTTATGGACAACAATGAGGCAGCCGCTTGTAACGGTGCCATGCTTTTAGCACATCTTTATTTGCTTAACGCTGTGGATTGCGTTTTGGCATCCACTTTCTTACGCAGCGTATTGCAGATGGGGGGTGGTGGTTCCTTGTGTGCTGCTGCAGCGGGTCTGACATTTCTCCGTGCATGTGGCGAAAAATTGTTGAAGGAGGCTCCAGTCGAAATGGAGAGAGCATTAAATGAGGGAGCACCAAGCAGGGAAATCTCACAAAATGCTACTAGTCGTTATTCAGCACTTCTTAGCCTCATCAAGGAGATTGTGGCGGGGCGCACGCGGAATGCACGACGAAGCGTTGACGAAGAAAAGGTTCCTCTTGACTCTCTCCTCAGCGATATTAGCACTTTGCTTTCCGGGGGAGGGAAGGCGAGCTTATCATCATCAGGTAACAAGCGCGCACTGCTTCGTGTTATGAGCACAACAAGTGTGCTGACGGGCCTTTCATGGGCCCGCTTGATACAACAGGATAAACCCCATCGTTGGTATGTCCCTGAAACATGGACTGACACTGTCGGCGATGGGGACGAAACAAACGATGAGCATGCTGATGACGATGAAGGAGGTGCATCTTCTGCTTCTGGTGACATCGATGAACGCTCAGATGGAGACGAAGGAACGGTGGAAAAAATGGAGCAAATTCGACTCTTGCGACAGCAGGAGAAGGCGATTTCAGGCCAGCGTCTCAACACTGAGAACAAGCGGGAAGTGTTCAAGTGCGTAGTAAATGCATCTGATGACTTGGAGGCATTTACGTTGCTCATGCACCGTGATCCCTCATTCAGTCGGTTGCACGATACCTTCGCCGTCCTCTTACAGTGCTGCTACCAAGAAAATCTCTACAATCCTTACTATACGCAGGTAGTTCAGCGTTTCTGCAGTGCCAAGCCGTCATGCAAGAACACGCTTCAGTTTGCAATATGGGATATGTTCAAAACAATACGAGTGGAAGCGGTCGATGTTACAGGTTATCTCAACCTTGCGTGTTTGATTGCACAACTCATGCAGGAGGGTGTGTATACTCTTGCAGTGCTGCGAGGATTAGACCTCGAGAACACAAATCGTACGATTGGGCTCTTTACCCGCATACTACTACTACGTCTCATTCTTCAGCTTCCTCCTTCAAGCCTGACTGAAGTATTTTTTGGTGGTAACGGTGTTTACGCACATGATGTGAAGATTGACACCAGTACTCTGCGGGAAAACTTAAAGAAGGTTTTTGAGCGGTATTTTGTTAAGGAAGAGGATGCAGGTAAGTGGATTCCACACTTCTACGATGTGGCCGCCGTTGGGACACCTTTTGATGTACACAAGCAGATGGGCGCTGTTGCTGCCAATGCTAGCGGAATGGAGTCGGTGGATGAGGAGGCGCAGCTCCAGTCATTTGTGCGGAGGATACGTGTGGTGTACAAAGCTTTGAAGGGTGGCATTTCGTGATGTCTCTCTGCTTTTTTCTTAAAGTTGTCGCTTAAATAATTTGGTATGCTCTCGCCATTCGTTAAAATGAGCGGGTACACGAACATATAGGTGTGTGTGTGTGTGTGCATACGAGTTCGTAATAAGGGAATAACTGCCCGTACTTGATCTAACCGATCATGGGGCGATAGGTGTCGGCACTGCCTTAATATCACTTCGCCCCCTTATGTGCATCTGTTCACGTTCCTTTTTACCAACAACATCTATCTCTGTTTTATTCCCGTATCTCGCAGCGACATTAGACACCACGGTGAGGGGAATCCATAAGCAGAGGAAATAGTTATGGGTGAAACAGTGAGAAGGTGTTGCCCACACAGCGCCTCTGCGGAACTCACAGGTCATTTGATATCGAGTAGTGGTGATATTTTCATCAGCTCGACCATTACACTGGACTTCACCAACGCAGTTTCTAGGGAGGTAGCTAATGCTTCAAAGGAACTGGCTACACCTCCTGTTGTTATGCGACGTGTGGCAGAGAGTCACCCCATGCTACTCCTTACATTATCTCCCCTTCACAGAATCCGCCAGGCTCGTGTATTGATTTCAAAGGTGTGTGAAGGGAGTGATACACCTGGTGCCAACGCTACATGTGATAGTGACATAGTGAGCGAGTGGCACGAGTTGCAACTAAACGAGCAAACACTATACGCTACAGATCGAGTCAGTGCTGAGAGCAAACACCATGTCGCGCAACCTTCTTGGACACCACTTTCTACAGAAGAATACCCCATGGGAGGTGAATTGGAACTCGATATTGGTGGTGATAGCGACGATACTGTTGAGCCTGAGTGTGACGATAAGTTTGAAAAATTGTTTATTCTTGAGTTGGTTCATAGTGCAGTGTCTGGAGTGAGCGCAGAAGATTCATCTACATTTTGCGTTTTGAAGTTGTGCGTGGATATTGTCGTGGAATCTCTTGAGCGTCTGCAGAATGTTTCTTACCCGCGGTTCACAGTTACGTCGAAACCTACTGTAGGGCAACGTATTGCAAATGCCTGTTTTGCCGAAAGAGGTAACGGTACGCAAGATGAGAGCGACGACAACTACATTTTGCTGGTTGGCCAACACCAATACGAGTATTACATTTGCCCGAGGATAGAATACGCGAATGGGCATGATACTGGCTCGGGTTTTGCTGCGGTCGATGTGAATGTAGTGAGTATTAGTCCTTTGCAGGAAGGCGACGACAGCGGTTGGGAAGTATTATTGCTTTCCCCCTTACCTTCGCAGCCAGCAGACCTTCTTTGTGCTTTTGTGCGGTCGGTGGGAGAAGATACCGCTCAACCTTCTGTGGAGGTTTATAATGGGGCAAAGTGGCTGATACAACAATACCCCGCTTACACCCATATGAAGGCTGAAGAAGATGCGGGTCATCTTAGCGAGTCTTTGGCTTCTAGCATATATTTCTTTCACTGTGACCATGCAATATACCAATACCTGATGGGACTGTTACAGATTGCTGACTTTGCGTGGACAGCGGCGGTTAATCGGGCAACCGCGTCCACTTCCAACACATGGGTAGTAGCCCGCAGCGACGGTAAGAATGCGCTTCTTAGCTTACGTAGAGGATTTCTTTGTACGCGGCATGCTGTGTTGCTCTCAGATGAGACACTGTACGGAACTGTTGGGGGAAACCCCGCTGTGTCCCCTGCCGTTGCGCTACGTGGTAAAACTGCTGTGATCAGTGCCGCCTTGGAACTCAAATGGAAGGCCACTCACAAGGACAATGCTAGTTTCCCTGAATTGCTCAGGGCTAATAAAGAAACATCTTTTCTTTCTGTGGGTTCTGCGCTTCTACGTACCTGGTCGATGTGCTTGCTTTCTGATGTGCCCGGATGGACTGAATTCCTTCATCAAGAGCGACAGATAGCCCTATACAGCTTGTGTGTGATGCCCTTACCACCTAACTCGTGGTGCTTACCACAACAATATGTGCGAGAGGTGTACGTGTCGCTACTGCTGTTGTCATCAGCATTTGTGGTAACTGTCCTTCGTCAGAACCTCTGCGGCCCCTGGGAACTGCTTCGGAAGGGCGTATCGTCGTCGTTTATGCGCAGTATTGGTGTGACTGATATTTTACCGACTACTGGAATGCATCTTGATCTCGTGCGACTTCTCATACTTCGTGACGGTTGGGGAAAATGTCGTTTGTTTGATGCAACGTCTTTATCTTCTGTTTGTTTCGTAGGTACTCTCAGTTATGAGGAAAAGCTGCGGCAGGGGAAGTCAACAAAAGATGAGGGCAGCTCCTACCACGATATACATCTACATATAACAGTTCCACCCACAAAAAGGGATGTACAAGTTTCACACATCCTCGACCAGCAGCTGGCAGAGGATGCAATGTGGCTCGTTGATTTGCCATTCACTGTTCTCTACTTCGTGGCGGAGTATAGGGCACAGACTTATTCAACACCTAGCGGTTTCAATGCCGAAGCGCCATCATCACGTTGTCGAGTAGCGCATATGTTGCCCTGCTACTGGCGCGTGTCGGCGCTTGATTGGGCCCGGGGACTATCTCAACACGCATCCTTCACATTACTAAGACCTTCGGGAGATGATGGAGTTGGTGCGACAGAGGGGAGCATCTCTGCGGAGGGCTGTGGAGACAAGGAGGGTAATAGCGAAGGGCAAGATGGGGTTCCTCCTTTACTAATCCCGTTTTTAGTTCTGAATCCCAAGGTTGTACCGCAAGCGCTGTTTCTTCATGTGGACCACAGTCAGTTCTTTACAGATCTCTCTGAAAAGACTGGGTTTATTATGCGACAGTCCGTCTTGCAGAACATAATGGAGGAGTCAGTGCGTGAGGGAGAGGAGGATGCTGGGGAAGTCGATATGCTTTTTACTCCTTTACTTAATCAACTGCTGCTAAGTATTCTGGACGCTACGCCATCTCATTCCCCCGTTGCTACAGCGGAGCTTCTACCAATTCAGCTATTTGAGGAATCACTTGAAGCGGTAAGCGGGGGAGCCGAGGCGGTTTGGGGAAGGGTGTACGCTGACACTCGCGTGCGTCTTATGCGCCGCGTAGGGTATCACAGAAAAGGCGGCGTGAACAGCCACTCATTAAAACGTTCGAGGGATAACGGCACTGCAGGTTACGGTGGTGGTTGCCACGAGTCTTTGCGGCTGCTGGGGAATATTCAAAGTCATATCCAAACCATAGCCAAGTATCAATCCACCCTGCCGCAGCTGCAGTTAAGGTCGCAGAGGAGGAGGCCTTTAGTTCTCAGATTGTATAGGGAGCGTACAGGCAGCTCTGTGGGTGTGCAACCTAAAGGAAAGGAGCAGCATGAAAGCAACATACCACGCAGCGTTAGCGATTTGGCGCAGCTCGTTTCTCGTGTTATGTGCGCAAGCGCAACACGTTTAGAAGAGGGGGAATCAACAACGGCGAGACGAGCTGTGGACTCCCTTTTATTCCCCTTGTGGTTGTTGCTTCTGGATCTCCGGGAGTGTGGTGTAACGACATGTGGTGGGCAAGTCGGAACTGAAGTCGTGCGGAGGATCTGTGAGGTTTCTTTTAAAGGTCTCACAACAAACGGTGTTGTTTTACCTGTTGATACTTTTCTGCTGGAGGCGTACCAGTTTCTCATGCAGGATGCCTAGTTGTGGCACGATGCTGTGCGTAGCGGCGCTGTGGTTGGGCTGCAAGCCGGTTGGTGGATCCTATCACTATCCCCTAAGAGGCTGTTTTTATCCGTTATATCTTACGATACCATACTGTACCCTGTTTGTTCCTTTTATATTTTACACGGTCTCAATTATATACATTGGTCGGCGCGTACCCAGTTTTGAGTTCTGTAATAGCATTTTAGAAAAAAAAAATTCACGTGCACACAAACTATCACGTTTATTTTTATGGTTAAGAAATGCCAAACGAAACCGCGGGTAAGCCTCCTAAGGTTTTCCAAACTAATGGAAAATTACCACGTGGCAGTGACCCCACACGTGATGATGTGGAGTTCACCTGTGAAGGCGAGGTGGTAGTGACTTCTTCCGACGGGAAGAAGTTTCGCCGTAGTGTTTGTGTCTTCATCATGAACGAAAACGGCCATTTCCTGGGATGTCGGCGGTACGATGATCGCAGCACAATACAGTGTGTTCAAGGTGGTGCGAAGAGGGGTGAAACGGTTCAACAAACTGCGGCTCGTGAAGTAATGGAAGAGATCGGGGTGCACTGCGACCAACTTCAGTTCATTAGTGAGATCACCTACTCGAAACCTGAGTGTGGCGAACCCCAGAACTGTGACGGACCACGTTCTGCCTTTCGCTACAAATCTAAATCATGGAGACGTATCGGAATTGTGGGTCAGGAACTGTATCCCCTTCTCTATAGTATGCAGTCGTCTGTCATAAACCATTTGAACTTCCATTCCGTTCAGGGCACCAGACAGGAATTCATCGGGGCAGAGTGGGTTCCACTTCATGTTTTGCGCAATAAATGCTCAAAGTCGAAGCAGGTGGCGGTATCCAATATGTGTGACGCTGTCGAAGAAATTTTGTGGGGGCAATCACGATCTCCACGCCGTGATTCACACTCTGCTGATGCCGGCAGGTTGAATGAGTTGAAGAAGGACATTGGAAGCAGCTCACAGCACGAACTTGGGGACACGATGAATGACATGGTAAATAGTTGTCAGCGGAAACGACGGCGTAAGAGAAAAGGGAAGAGTGGGAATAAGAATCAATTGTTACATGAGGAGGGAGGTTCCCCTCAGATGAATTTACTTGGAAACCCCACCTCCTGCGAGCGAGACGGGTGGGGGTTTTCGTAGAGTAAAGAAAAACGACACCTCGTATAGCTCTCACAGTGGCATTGTAACATCGCATAAAAATAATGTTTAATATCCTCTTTGCATTTGGCTCCTCGCAGTGTACATCACTAATTATTCCTTTTCCTGTTACTACTTGTTACCACGTCTTACCATTTTGTTAGTGACCATGTGTCGTGCACACGTTGGCGCTTTTCCTTTTGTTTTTTTTTTAACCTCCTCACTTACTTCCTGAATAGTGCTGGTGATTTGTATTCACCAACCCTTAAGGTGCCATTGCCATACTTGAGGTCCTGAAGAGGTGTGCGCAGGGAACTTGGCGGGTAAATGTACCGCACTCTCACACCGTCATGCAAAAAATTCAGCGGGTTTTACACGACTTTCCCCCGTCGATGTAACACCACTATTTTGATTCCCTTCCGAATCTTCTCCATATTACTGTACCTCACGGCACTCATTTGCGTGGCTGGATCAAGTGATGATTTTGTATTGATTGAGTTTTCGGATAATGAGGTATCTGGCGGTGGTGATCGTGTGGACCTTCGCCGATCTGTAAATGTTTATTTAGTTGTTAGCTTCATGTTGCTTTTCGTCACCTGCTGGGGTATTTTTACGGGACGTACGCTGCGAAGTGGTACCGTGAACTTTATGCACTGCTGCTCCCACACAACAGCTGCAATAGCTTTGATAGTGATATGGTGTCTGAAGTTACATTTACATCGAATGTGGCATGTATTTTACGCCTTCGGTGCCATTCCTACCGCAATGGAAGTGTGTGCGCTGTGTGGGTCGTATTATCGTGGTTTGGATAGTTATTTGTGAAAATTTGGTTTTGTGCTTTATTGCTGCAGTTGTTGTTTTGGTTAGTGCCTTGTTCTTCGACATCCTTGTCTGTCTTACCCGATTATTTTTGATTGGCGCGTGAGCTTTACAATAGTTTGTTGCCAATTCAAATTGTGTTTCTCCCCCATTTTTTTGTACTCACGCATATAAGCTAGGTAGATGATATTATAAATTTATCTTTCGTTGTGCAGTGTTAGACGCAGGTTTATATGGTGCATCTAGATATATGGAGACTAAAGATATCGTGCTGGTATCTATTTCTTTCTTTCTTTTTTTTTTTGTGTGTGTTGCCTTGTTGTGGGGGAGTGGAAAAATATTATCGGAAAGTAAATAACGTCACTGCAGGAGACTTTCGAGTGAGGGAAGAGAGATGGGGATGATGAGTGTCTTCACCTTTCCTCCTTCCTCCAGGAGTGTGTTATTTTGCATCCGGTTGTGTAAATTAGTGAAAAGGCTGCGTATTGGTTTCTAGTTTTTTTTTTTAAATTCGCATTGTGTTCCGCTTCCCGTTACTGCGATCACTTGTGACCGTTTGTTTTCGTTCCCCTCGAATTAAATATCATAGGTAATTGCATATTCTTGTATAAAAGATAGGGGTTTATATTCCTTACCCTATTCAACTCTCCCTCTTATTGTGGCTCGCTGATGAATTAATTTTTCTGAGTGTTTTCTTAGAGTTCCCTAACGGGCATGATAAGCACACAAATTATGAACCCTTTAACTCTGAGAGCCACATCGATTACCCCTCCTTTTTTATATTACTGGTTGGATAATAAAATAAAATGTGACAACGAAACACAGAAATCGTGATCCCTATTGATGCATGTTTTTCAGCTGTGGATTATCAAAACTGTGTGAGATGAAGTATAAAAATTATCTACTACATTTGCGTACGATGTTAATAACGAGCTGTGAGGAAATTGTTTCCACGGCGAGTTTTTTCTTTCCAATTTATTTGTGTATACTGCAAGTAACCTTCTGCTTTTTTATTCTCCTTCTCCTCTTATTATCTGTGTTTTAACACTTCTTTGTCGCTATTTTGCGTCTACTTTGGTTCTTTTTTCTTTTCCACACGCATGTTTGAATAAATAACACATTCACCAGACCCGAATTACAAGGAAGAAGAAAAATTGACATAACACACGTCGTCGATGAGGCAAAGATAACAACAACAACAAAAAAGGTAAAAACATGTGCGATAAAGTTGACAAGAGAACGCGCCGTAGACCATCAAGAGCTGCGTTTAGCACTAATTCCTGCAGTCGCTTTATTATCAAGTAACTGTGGTGCGAAGGGGAAACCCAAATGGTAAAAAGGGGAGGAAATGTTGATGAGAGGAACTTGTAAGTTTGATTCTTTCCTGAGGTAGTGTGTATTACGAAAATTAACTTGTGAGAAAGCATTCAAATGTTGTTTTGAAGGTCGACAGCACCGACATTAAGTAAGTTGAATTGTGAGTGTTTATGTTCCACTTATTCAAATTCGGGCATTCACAAAGTGCTGATGAGATTAATAATGGGGTCCACTTTCTTTTTTTCTTTTCCTTTTAATTTTCTTTCTCTCTCTTCTATTTCCTAAAAGGTTAGCTGTAGGGAAAGAAATATTGTGCTTTTCTTTACCAGGTGAAAGTGTGTAGCCACCGCAGGCCTTGCCATGTCGAAATCAATTTGCAAATGTTGTGTGGTGTGGAAACCCAGCGAGTTTTTAGAAGCCGCTGCCAGGCGTTGTATGAAACCTCAAGATGTAGCATCGGATCAAAAAAAGCTGTTCTGTGCGATGCGCAGCGTTGCTGATGGAATTGGTTATGCAGGGAGTGCTGAAGCTGCTGCGGATTTAGGAAGCATCAAATCATGTGATAATGATCCGCAACTTTGGATGTGTCTTCACTGTGGGTTATATTGCTGTGGAGTGCACCGAAAGTCGCATTATGACAACTTGAGAATGTCTGGTGTTGGCACAGACGATAAAATAAATGGGGGCCACCGTATCTTTTTTGCCGTGAAACCGAGATGGGGGACGGATGTGAACTCACCTGCCGTTGGTGCACCGTTGCCGACAGTTACGATAAACTTGTGTCAAGTGGAATCACCTGAAAAGCGTACCGTAACGATGAATAACCTGAAGGTTTCAAAGGTTTCATTTGAAAAGGTAGGGACGTATGGCATTATATCGTGTGTGGAATGCCATGAAGACCCGATCAAGTTGCCTGTGCGGAACAGCTTACCATGTTTAGGGGTTGATTTGATAACTCTTTGCGAAAATGTAGCGAGGGTGTTACACTGCGTCGAGAGAAACATTTCTTTGGCTCCTGATTACGACGAAGGCTCGTTCGGGGCTCCCCGTGCTCGCGGCGTACTGGATTCAGGAATTGCAACAGACACGAGGCGTCAAAACAGCAACTATGAAACGTATTCTTATGTGGAGACGAATAAGCAGGCCAACTCACGTGCAGCAAGCTCTTCTAACAGTCGTTGCGTGAGAGCACGGGCGGGCACACTAGTGGAGGCTTGTATCTCCGGCTTTGAAAATCGGCGCAACACATGTTATTTCAACTCCGTTCTCCAATGTATTCTTCAATGCAATACCTTTATTGATTTTATGATCCGTCAAAATTTCACCGGTTCACACACGTTGGTGCATCATATGTCCGAAATGATAGGGTTTATGAAGAGCGGCCCGTGCGCAGGTGATAGACAAGGTATCGTGGATGGCCTTGCCCGTGCTTTGATGGGCAGTTTATCTGAAATTGTTCCAATGTTTGGTGACGGGGATCAACAGGACAGTCAAGAACTCTTCATTACGCTGATCAATGGTATCGCTGATGAGTTAGATAAGGGTAAAAGTGAAGAAGAAAAGAAAGGGAGTCAACGTGTCCCTTTCGAAGGTACGCTCTGTACTACAGTAACATGCAGAGGGTGTAAAAACCAAGTCAAACGGGATGAGGTGTTCATGGCGCTTTCAATACCCGTTACGAACAGCGTTGAAGATAGCCTTGAAAAGCTTTTCGAAAGATCGACACTTAACGGGGATTCTCAGTACGCCTGTGAAGTGTGTTTTAACAAACTATCTCCTGCGGAGCAAACGAAGAAAAACAACGATATTCGTGCGGAGAACGAGGCACGGAAGCTTAGGAAGAAAGCAAATGCGGAAGCAAAGAGTCTCAACTGTCTCTATCAAGACGCAGACGTGGAAACATCAATCGGGAGATTCAATGGATCACTCGCGTTACACTTACTACGGTTCAAGTGCGACGACCGTGGCGTATACAAAGTTCCTGGCGCAGTTTCTTTCCCAAAAAGACTGAACCTTAGTAAATATGTATTGGGCAGCGCGGCAAGCGGATGTGGGGACACGAAAATGCCGCAAACGATCGTCCAAACAAATGTGCACACACATCGTAGTGTTTCCCGACCCAGCAATTCGCTGGTACATGTTTCCGGTGGCGATGGCTGTACGAGTAGCGTGGAGGAGAGTACTGACAGCCGACGGAGTCAGTTGGACTTGGAGCTCGTCGGCATAATCTCGCATGTCGGTTCACTTCACGGTGGGCATTATGTTGCTCATGTACGGAGCCATACCAAACCATCCATGTGGTTCTACTGCGACGATGAAGAAATTTATACTGTGGATGAATCAAGTGTGTTTGAACGCGAGCAGGGTGTATATATGCTCTTCTACGACCAGCTTTATCATTAAGTTTTGGATACGGAATAAACAGCGGGGGATAAAGTGTGAAATTGGTAAGTGTCGAAAAGGACAGTAAAGGTCGTAGAGGGGGAGATAAATCGTTCAGTAGCTAATTAATTATGCACTCACAGAGAGAGAAAAGGGATAAACGGCGTCGAAAACATATGTTGAAGTGCTTATACATGTCTGCAAAAAAGGAAGAGGAAATATATCTGTGTACGCAAGGACGGAGATGGGTGCCAGTGGATGCATATGAAAATGTGACTACATCTGTGGATATTTAAAAGAAAATAATAGTGACCTTTGGAGACGAAACTGCCCTGACGCGTTTGTTGGTTGTCCCTTAACCACGAAAGAGAATTGTCACATGACAAATAGCTAGCGGGAAAGAAATCGGTAAACTGCTGTTTGGGCAGTGTTGGGAGAAATCAAATTCAAAGGGACAACATAAATTGTACAAATGTGTTGTTACTCGTTTCATGTTCTGCATATCCTCGTTGCACAGGATAACCATACAAAACTTTTAAAAAGGAAAAGGGATGGGTAGGAGGGACAAAGAACTGGAAGGGGAGAGCAGAAGTACTATGCCGGGAGAGGGGAACAAACAAAAAAAAACAAAAAGAAAATTCAAATAAGTGAATTTACCCGTTCGCACAAGAAGAGAGATAACCGCGAGTCACATCGTGTGTGGAGATTGATGTGGCAATCTAAGATAATGGAAGAAAGTACACTTATAGGAGAGAATAGGGAAATGATCAGTTAATAAGGGGGTTCGAATGAGGGAAAGGGGAGGTTTTGAGAGAAAACACGAAACTTCAACACTCCCTTCGTGTAACACCTGCGGTAAACATTAGGGAATTGTCTTTCGAAGTATACTTACTTATGAGAAACAAGGAAAGACATGGGAAAAGGATCCCTTTCCACAGGCGTTCTTATTTTATTTTATTTTTTGTGTGTCGTTGTTCTTGTCATTGCCGTTTTTTTCTGCTTCCTACACTGAAGTGATGTTGATCGCTTCATCTGCATATTCTCATGTCAGTTTGTTCCCACACTTTCCCTCTCCGTGCATCTTTTCCTGTTACCACGCTGTGCGTTTCACTTCAACCCTTACTTTTTAAATTTTATTTTGGTGGAGCTCATTACCTTGTACTTACAATTACTACTACACATCATCTTCTTAGTCCACTTTCCTTTCCTACTTCAGCACTAGCGACTGTTGTGAAGACTTAAAAGGGAAGAAAACTCGAGAAGGGATATAAAGAGGAAAGAAGGAATCCACAAAAGGTTGTGGAAAGAAGTAAATAACAAGTGGGACTGGACGTAAAATAAATAAATAAGATAAAATGAGCGTCACAACAAAGCAGATGGTTAAGCCGACTGTTGTCGTGCACCGTTACTTAAAAGAGAGTCAACGTGTGTGTGTGTGGCTTGTGCACGAAACTAAGATGAAGATCGAGGGCGTTTTGTTGGGTTACGATGAGTTTATGAATGTCGTGTTGGGCGACGCGACGGAGGTGCATCTCAAAACCGGAGAGGTTGTTCAATTAGGGAAGATCCTTCTTCGCAGTGATAATGTGGGTGTCATTCACCCTATTGGCATATAGACTCGCAGATATGTTATATCTTTTCACGCCACTGAAACCAATACACCAATAACTAAAGTGCGCGTGTCGTGAAAGGGGAATCTGGGTGCAACAAGGGATAAAATGTAATGAAAGTGCGACGGAGATTTCATATTGTGGTGGTGACGGTGTTTGGAGATAAGTTTGTTATTTCACTTTCTGATCTCTAATTTGTCTCTTCCCCCGCTCTGCCCTCACATTTTCTCCTTTCCTTCGTTTTGCATCTGTGAGTGCGAAAGGGGATGGGGGCTTGCGAAGTCGCCTTTCTTTTATGATTTCTCAAGTTATGGTGCGGTAACTGAAATAATAATGCAACGAGATGCAAAAATGCTTCAGTCACGCTAATGATTTTTCTGCTGATGAAAAAATTTTTACACTGCGGTGCACCTTTTTTTTTTAAAAAAAGAGAAGAATCTTTTTCTGTCACCACAAGCTATGAAGGAAGCAAAAGGCGGGTAAAGAAGTACCTTCCTTTAGTTGCGATGTGGGGTAGATTTGTGAGCGCAATTTTTTACTTGCGTGTTTTTTGTTATGCGGTGTTTATTCGTTTTCGTGTATGGTTTTCTCTATATGCCGCTCCCACTTTGATTGAATTTTTTAATTCCTTTTGTATTCCTCCCTCTTGTTTGTGCGCGTGTGGTGCTCTGTTAAGAAAAAAAGACAGATAAGAAGAATATTTTGTTCTGCTCATGCCGGTGGTTGTCACTTCCGAGAATTAAAACAATATATTAATATATTATAGTAATAACAATAATGTTAATAATAAAAATGCATTTCTTCTTTTTCCTTGTTTTCTCTTTGTGCCAGGTATTTAGTTGGTAACATCATGCTCAGTTTATACTTATACGCGCAATATTTTGTTTAATGCATGCATAAGAATGTACTTTGAATCATTGTGCATCTCTTTTTCCATGGTAGAGGCAGTGGCTGGAGTTGAGCCAGCATGCGCCAGAAGCGCAATTCCCTTACATCCACAGAACAGGAAACACAATGTTAAATGGAGCAGTTCGGAAGAGTTCATGCGAGTTCAAGGAAGGCCCAGTTGTGTATTTGACTATGGGTTTAAAATTAAAAAAAAAAGAAATGTGGAAGGGAAAAAATATATGATATGACGGGTTTCTCCTAAATATACGTGCTTGTTCAGCCAATAACGTTTATGTGTACGTGTATGCATTTATGTTTTTTTGTTCTACATTAGCTGTGTGCATTTGTTTCATTCACAATAGTACGGCTTTCTCAACTTTCTCCGATTTTTTCAGTTACTTTCACTCCGTTTTTCCTCTTCACTTCTTTTTTTTTTCCTAATGATTATATATTGTCTATGTTTTCACGTTTGCTAACCACACAGTAGGCTTGTAGTAGGAGGGATCGGGGAAGGTTGAAAATTTACCCACAAAATTGAGAAATAACAAATACATTTGTGACTTGTCTTCGCCGATTTCCGTTCGGTAACCGGTGTGTTGTTTGGATTATTTTGCGTTTGTGCGGTCCTTCTTGATTTGTTTGGTTGAGTGTTGAACAGCAGTTTAGTGGGAAGGGGCGGGCTGAGCAGTGCAACAACAGCAGAACGAATAAGGAATCATAATATTAATAATTACAATACTGATAATATTAATCACAGTAAACGAGGTGCAGTGATCTGAGATGTCAGTTACCGTTGAAGGTGCTCATGTGGAATGCCTGATATGTGCCTCACCATGTGAAGCGTTGGTGTTGTTTCAGTGCGGCCATCACGTCTGTTATATTTGTGGTCTGCACATTCACTCACTGGATAACGGCGGTTGCCCAATGTGCAGGGAATGCGGACCCGTTCTTGTCACACGTGATATCCCCGGTGGACTTAACCCCGGTCAAGACAAGGTGAGTGCGGAGGTTATCCGTCAGTTGACCGACGAATCAATAGTTGATAGTGTCCTTCAGTGCAAAGTGCATGGTAGGGTGTTAGCGCAAGAGTTGAAAAAGTTATACGAGTTTGTCTGCCCTGTTCCTAAGTGTTGGCGCAGAGGTGAACAGGAACCTTTTTGCGAACAACATCATTTACATGCGCACTTGAAATATGACCATGAAGTAAGCTATTGCCCTATTTGCCTCCAACATCGCTCTGTATTCCTTGCTGAGCAGATGGTTTACTCCCCCGAGGCACTTTGTTTACACATGGTGGGGGAATACGAACACGATCCGGCATCATTTCTTGGTCACCCGCCTTGCCGCTTTTGCAAAGGCATGCATATGTACGATGAGGACCATTTACTCAAACACATGCGGGAAAGACACTTCACGTGTGATATTTGTAACCGTGGGGAATTTCGCTTTACTTATTACGAGAACCGTGGAAAGCTGCTGATGCACTTTAAGCAAGCGCACAAAATATGCGATCATAAGCAGTGTTCTGAACTTGACCCAATGATGCGGGTGTTTGCCTCAGATTTGGACCTCGCTGTGCATAAGCAGCGCGTGCATGGAATTCGCTCGCGCCTTACCATGTCTCCTGGCGCAGGTCCGGATAGTGTCCCAGCAAATCCTGCGGTTCCGGCAACTGGAACTAACGCAAATGCTGTTCACATTATTTTCGACCACATAAATAGGCAAGAAACCTTGACGTTGGTCCCATCTAGGGAAGAGGAAAGTAAAAATCAGAGGCGGTCTTGCGGTGGTAGTGGTAAAAACAAGAAGGGCAGGAAATTTTTTGTTGATATTGCTCCACATACCGTTACAGGGCTCCCTCAACACTTTAGGTCAAAAAATATTCTTGCACCGATTCTGTACAGGGGTACGGAGGGGACATCTTCAGATGAACAACGTGAAACATCTGTGAGTGGCCAAGTGACGCAGTTGCAGACAAGAGCATTCGGTGTCACGGAGAGTGAAGAAACGTACAACAACAAAAATAATGTACCGTTAAATCCTGAGGAGCAGAAGCGTAAACTTGCCGATGCCATTCAGGAAGAATTGAAAGACCAGCGTCGGATAACGCAGCTTCACTGCTGCACCGCTGACTTCATCGATGGAAAAATGCTCACAACGGAGTATTACAACCAACTTCGGACTCAATTTTTTATAACAGATGAGTCCTTTAAGGCCGTATTTCCACTCCTGGTCGCAACAATGCCGGTAACTGACAAGCGGGATGCGTTGATTCACGTCGATAAGATGCGAAATGCTCCCGAAATGAGGCAGGCTCGTCGGGCCCGAGAAGAGATGAAGAAAGAGGAAACGGAGGAAGAGCAAGTGAATAAGCAGAAAAATATAGGGGGCAACAATCAACAGTGGCCCAACCGTCCTGGCAACAAGAACAATAACAACAATAGGAATAAAAAGGGACCGCCGAACGTATGGATGGAGAGGGCCAAGCGAGCTGAGGCTGACGCGCAGAACAACAGGTCTCTAGCTGCCAGTAGCGCTGCCGCACTTGTTTCCGGTGTCGGTAATGCAAGTAACAACAACAACAATAATAATAATAATAACAATAATGATACTTCTATTACTTCTTCTTCTCAAGAGGTCGTTTCTCTCATTGCGGGGTCAACGTGGGGAGCTGCTCGTCAGCAGCGAGGTGGGGCCCCGGGGCGTCAGGCGACTGAAGCGCCCGCTCGACCATCATCAGGAGGTGCCTTCATTAATGCCGAGGATTTTCCGGCACTTCCTACAGTAGCGACCCGCAGGGTTCCCCCAAGTGTGCGAACAAAGCGGAGCAACCAGCCGAATGCGTGGCACTCCCGATCGTAGAGAAGTGCGGTGCAGTTTCCATCGCTTTTCCCTTTTTCTCTTTTTTCCCCCTTTTTACTATCGTGCACATGTTGAGCAACCACGGGTATTTTGGAAAGGGGTTACTGTGGTTTGCAGAGGGCTCGAAAGCCATGCTACTGTTCATTTGTCTTTGGTCCTCTTTTTACACACTTTCAGTCAATTGTTTGTTGCTTTCAGCATGACTTGAGGGAAATGGGACGAGAAGCGGATTACGTCGTAGCATGAGGAGGAAATAGATGTGGATGGGAGTGTTATAAAAGGAATCAGTAAAGAAAACAAAAACAGAACAACAACAAATAGGGTAAGAAGAGATGATGAAAACGAGGAAATGGATGCATGCGGGTGAGTGAATGCGCGTCCGCGTGCCGAAGGGAAAGTACTTCTTTAGAGGGAAGTTCTCTCTTCGGTTTAATCTTCATTTTGCCTCGACATTGTTTTACGTGTACATTATGGGAAGCCTTTGCATATACCCTGGACAGTGTTCCCCACTCCGCACACAATCTGATTTTCTACTGCTGCTACAGCTTCTTCTTATGTTCAGTAGTGCACCCCCTGATTTTTTTTATGCATGTCACCTTTTCTTTGTTCGCCAACTGGAGGGTATATTGTTCCCAACACCTGCTGTGAAGTTTCTATTTCTCTTTCGAAAGCACACCTCTTTATTTATTTTTAACTGTTACCACCATTGTGTTAATGCTGCTTCTACATGTTTGAGTTACCTTTCGGTTTTTCCTCTGCTTATTCTTTATTTGTGTGCGAGCCTCATAAAAGGGAACGGTGACGCCGGGACGCTGCGGCACAAACAAAACATCGGATAGCTAAAAATAAAAACAAGCGAGGAGTTTAGAGAATTAAATATGCCGCACTCCATGGACACCACACTCTTCAGCGATGAAAATCGCATTGATCGCGGTGATTCCCTTCTTTTCCATTGCGTGCAGCTCTCGCAGGGTGGGACGGACTCACATCGCTATTTCTTTGGGTGTTATTTCCCGCGCTGGCGTGGCTTCTACATGGATGAGGCACGTGAACTTCCTGGCCCGCTTGGTTATAATGTCACGCGGCACTTCCCCGCTTTCCCTTTTGATGTGTATTTGAAGGATGATGGGGAACACTTTCTCACTGATGACTTCCAGATAGGCTCCATCTTTACTCTTGGTGGTCCCTTAAATCAGCGTGATGATGGGCAGAAACGCTACAAAGTGGTGCACTGCGATGACAGCCAATTACGCACGCGCACTGGGAAGACACTTGCATCCATTGGAAATAATGTATCAGGTTTACTCCAACAGACACACCGGGTGTCAGGGGAGGCGATTGATGCGTTGAAACGCATTAGAGAGGCGTATATTTTCAATGTCGGAAACGGGATCCCAGAGGTAGGCATTAAAGCTATGGGAAGGCACTTCCGTAAGGTGGGAAGTGATGGAAGGCGATGGATGTCATATGAAGGTATTGTGAGGTTCGTAAAGGATTCACGTAATTTCAATGCAACACTTTCTTTTTCTGATACACAGCGAACGGAAGAGGATGTAAATACCGTTGCAACATGTATTTATAACGCATTCCCCCAAAACGAAGAAGAATGTATTGACTATGACTTCTTTATGGATTACGTTCGCGGTCCAATGAGCCAGGAGCGGAAAGATGCTGTGTGGAATATATTCCGTAGGATGGACTATGACAGGGACGGAAACTTAAACATCATAGACATCCAAGCCTGCTACAATACGCAGGAGCATCCGACTTGTTCCGTAGATCATTTGTTTCAGTCAGATAAAATGCTGAAGGGGTTTCTGACTATCTGGGATGAAAATGAGCGATGCGGTTTGGTTCCTTATGCAGAGTTTTTAGACTACTACAACGGTGTGAGTGCTGTACTCGAGGACGATAAAGTTTTTTTTGACGTTCTCAATAATCAATGGAAACTTTTGTAAGGTGATATTTTGAGAGGAGAAGAGAAGAAGTGATGCATGCAGGTGTATGCGTTTCAAATTACCCATGCTGTTCCCTTCTTTTTCCTTACACAAGATTCCTCTCTTGCACATGTATTTGTGTACACGTCGGGTGTTATGTACAAGAGGATTGTGTGGCCTGTTAGGAGTAGCCTCATATAAATGTTATTGTTGAATCTTATGGTCGTTTTACTTCATCTTTATTCCCTTTTCCCCACTTTTTCCCTCCTTACTTTCTTTCGAATTGTGATTTTCATCCCTTTGATCTTTCTTTCTTTTTTCCCCCTCCTTTGTAGATGAAAAATGGTTAAGGTGTATGGAAAGGTGTCCAACGCGAGGGGTTGTGACAACGAAGAAAGGAAAACAACACATGAGGGAGGGAATATCATCATTTTGGAGGTGAAGGCACTTGTGCTCTTCTTGTTACGTTTAGATAGTAAATTTTGCAGCTCCAACATTTTGGTTTTTCTTATTTATGTGAAATGATGCGTTACCGGTCTCTACAAAAAGTTTTCACATTCATTTTCTTCCACTGGTTTCTGTTTAATACCAAAGCTTCCCCCCTCCGTGCTTTATAGATAGATATAGATATTTATTCAACCGCACGTGACGCTGACGTTCACCTCATAGTACATAGTTTAGATCTGATCATTATGGCAGGGCGGCTCCTCACTGCTGTCCCTCGTCACACAGCAGATCCCACTAACAGTGATTGGCTGCAAGCTTGCTATTTCGTTGTTCTTGAGCACCCCCTCGTTTGCATTGATGCTACATTACGAGGTAGAATCACTCCATTAACAGAGCAATTTCTGCGGAACGCGGAGGGGGTGTCGGAACCCTCCGACGATACCACCAATCTAAAAGAAGAGCACGTCAATGGAACAGGTGGAAGCAGTGTAAAGGAAATGCGATTTGTAGTTATAACGGTAGATAATGTATCGGGGCAACTCCTCCACACAGGCGTTCCGGGAAAGGACTTGTTTATGTCGATGCGGGAGGCGGTTAGTGCGATTCCTGCACTTTGTCCGAGCACGCCGGAACAGTATGAGGTGTTTACTATCCTCGAATTTGTTGCTTTTGCGGGGGCGTGTTTGACAGAGGATAGGTTATACATGCTGTTCGTTGAAACCGGACGTTTGCTAACTGATGATAAGTCGTGCATTGTTACAGATTCGGGAAGCAAACCGCAACGAGTTTTGCCCGTTATTTCTGTCGAGAGAGCACGATGGTACACTGTTCCTCTAAGGGTGGCAGTTCCCGCACTTCAGCAACCGCTGGGAGGCGAGGATTTGCAATCGTGGGTATTGGGGCCTTCTGGAGGTCTAAGAGATGACTCTGCGATGGCCATGTCGTCTTCATTCAGGCAGTCATACTTATTCTTTACCCCGGGTATTGATGTTTCACACTGTAGCATATTTGAAGAGGCAACGCGTGTTTGTGGTGCCCGTAGCGATGAAGAAAGTGGTGACGTTGGTAATAGTTCTCCGAACGGTTGCCCGGGGGGTCTGGATGGCTCGACTGACAGTTCTGCTTTAGCCGCCAGGGTTATGAGTTTCCTTCCATTGCCACCTCCCAGTACGGGTCGGGAGGCGCTTGGGCGCTGCGATTGCCTGTGGAACGAGGAACTGATCGCCTTCTGCGATATCTTTGGGATCGCCGATTGTTGCTGCCGCCTAGCTCTTGGATCTTTTAACGCCTCCACATTAGTGGTTCCGCAAACAGCTCCACATGTGGCTCTCCTTCTTGTGCGGTTGAGCAGACTTGCGCTACCTGGTTGCTTCAATGATTGTTCTGGTAAATCCGCTAAAACTGCTTTCCAAATGCGGGAGTACACTTCAGCACATGAAGCAGAGTTTCAGTTGCTGTTACTACCAGATATGAAGTTGCATGACTCCAAAGTTGATGATAATCTTGTTAATTCTCTTCCCTCATTGATATGGCGACGTGGTGGTGACTTTGCTGGTCACGAGGATATTATTCAACAAAAACAACGCATTGATTTCTGTACGGCGAGGGGAATGGATCCTCTCCCCATAGGGGAAGACTATGTTGCCGCCATATTCTCCAGTTATCAGCAACGCTACGGGATGGGGACGAAAATTGCCCTAATGCATGCAGGGTGTTGGGCATTGATAGGGTCGGCCCCTCCACACAATACAACCAAGGGTGGTGCTGCCGTAAATACAAGCGTGAACGGCTCGCGTGAGTCATCGAAACGACGGACCAACAGTCAAAGGGGGTTAACACCAGCATCATGCTATAGCGTTTACGCGTCCGAAACACATCACTGTGATGCGATAACCAACGAGTTGCAAGGAAGATTACAGTCACTAGCTTCGCACATCAAATCCCATA
Organism: Trypanosoma brucei gambiense DAL972; assembly: GCF_000210295.1. NCBI lineage: Eukaryota > Euglenozoa > Kinetoplastea > Trypanosomatida > Trypanosomatidae > Trypanosoma > Trypanosoma brucei. The sequence continues at coordinate 588,671 of NC_026739.1, forward strand.
GCCTTCGTCCTGCCGTTTTCGTTGGCGCGATCAATTCGTGGGCTACTTGTCTTCATTGTGTGCCTGAAAAAGGTAGTGCTGTTGATGCTCTGTGGAGCAGAGAGTGTATTCGTAGTTACAATGGTATTTCCTGTGGAGGGACGACAGCGGGGTCTTCGGGAGTACCGGGACCCATTATACCACGTATTTGTGTGAGCAATAGTGGTGAAGTTAGTGCAGCGGCATCTGCCGTTGTTTCACTGATCCTAGTTACTGTGTGGTTGTTCAATCAGTTTTTTGAAAGTCAACCAAATGCGAAATTGCTTCAGAGACACAAATTATTGACAAGAAAAATCATGGATTTAGTGGTCAATTCAGCCGCTGGCTTGAAGCAAGTGGGGGATTCGTGTGGCCACGAGGAAATGATTACTTTATTACGCGAATGTCTTTTTCAGGTTGTTGGCGCGGTACCTGTGTCGTGTACTCTTACTATTTGGGAGACAGCGCGGAACATGGTTTTTCTCTACCGCGCGAATGGAGACCGTAGTTCTCCCAGCGATTTTACTAGCACAAAGAAGGGAATATTTCGTCCTTCAGTTGTTTCGCGTAGAGTAATACTAAACAATCCCTTTCACTCGTTTATCATGAACTTATTTCCTCCTGCCGGTGGGTTCTATCAGCGTGAATTCGCCAGACACCGGACGCGCCTCTTGACACACGTGGCAGGACAATCCTACATTATCGGTGCCCAGTTCATGTTTCACACAGCTGAGTCAGACACTTCCTCTAGAGTAGTCAGTGAAGCGAACGCGGACTGGGGTGGAAATGAGCGCACTACTTTTGCTTCAAGGCAGCGATACTTGTCTAATCCGCCACTATCTGATGATGATGAAGCAACTAGCAGTTACTCTACAAATACTGGCGGAGTACCTACGCCAACCTTACGTATGCTTCAAGGTCTTGTTCATCCTTTATCGCAACCTCTACTAGTACCGTTGCGTATTGCAGCTGTGGAACTCACCATCGCATTACCGACGGTATCATACATTACGCATGTGGCGATTCGAGTCGCAGATGCTTTGCAGCGGGAACCTTTTGCAGGGGCGTTGACACTATCCCTGCATTCCTCCTGTTATGTTGGACAGGAGCACGAACGCCTCGTCTTGGACGATGTTCCGCTCCCGTTGTGCAGGGGTAGTAATGCCTCAGCGCACGCAGGACCTCATCTGATTTTCTATGAACTACCTCGTCCGAGCTGTGAATCAGTGCCCTTCTCCGTGCTGAATGAGGCTCGCGTAGTTGCGGATGGAGCTACGAGTACGTTCAGTCCCATTGTACCTGTTGTAGCACGGTTTTTGCGTTACACCCTTCGCGGGTCGGGCAGAAATGCTCTAGCGGTGTTCCCGCTCTTAGTTTTTGGTGAGCCCTTGTGCGACATTCCTCCGCTGGAGCGGAAGACAATTGTTGGTCGGAGTTGTTTGAAGCAGTGTTCGCTCCTCCGGGAGTTATCCACAGCAAAACTACACACAGATTCGAATGAGTCATCTCTGTTTCAGATGCCATTAGATGGTGCGGCTGAGAATTGTTCCTTTAGGAGTGAGGAAAGTATTAACGGCAAAACCAACATTGATGAAACTACTAATACAGTAGTCACTCCCATCAAGGGGAATAAGTCATCTACCGCCTCGCACCATGACATCTTGATAACGGAACAGACCCTTCGAGAGTTGTATGTACGTAAACTTCGCAGTGCTTGTCCGCGAGGAGTTTTCGCACTGAACCTCCCGCTTTTATTTCACATGGAGTCGAAGCGCCTTCAGTGTAAACAAAAGCGTTTCTTCCGCGATTTTTGCTTTCAAAAGCTGGGACTACCGCTATGGGTAATGAAACCCTCCTCTCAAATATTTCCACACTCTTCCGTGTGCCCGTCCCGTGTTCCCGAGTCATTTGAAGATCTTTCCCGTGTGCATTTGCTGCAGCAATCTGGAACGTGCCAACCACCGCGAAACGACCGACCCATAAAGGGGGCCAATGCGACACAAAGGAAGAATGTAACTTGTGCAGGTTGTGACCAGCGTTTTCTGTTCGGGTTTGGTTTGGAAGTGTGCGACCGATGCAAGCGGCATATATGCGGTGAATGTCGTTCAAAGGAACCTGTGCGCCTGTTAGATGTTGGTATTTCTTCCACTATATCCTCAGTATGTCGCAGATGTTTGGACCGTGTGGACAAATTAGAGAATGCTCTTGTTGCTTACAACGTGACTACGAAAGAGTGTGAGGAGGTGGACAGTGACACTGAACGGGGTGCTGCTTTCGAGTTTTACATCCCTGTTACGCCACCGTCTCCAGCTGAGTTCCCAATTCCGTACAGCAATTACAGTTTTTACGCCTTACGTGGTTCAACCTACCAGTTGACGGCGCTGCCCTTCACTCGCGTCGTCAGCGCACCTATTACGGAGGACAAATCCGCGTCTCTTTTTGAGGAAGTGCTTAGTTTCCCTGCAGATGTAAGTGACTCTCTTGGGGGATGGCGTTGCGTTTCCAACGATATGCCAGGAGAAACACAAAAATATGTAAATGAAAATGTTGTTATTCTACTTCCATATCGATGCGTTGTTTCACACGGCCTTCTATACTATACACTGGCGGGGGAAATACGGGGGAGCATTGACTTACAAATGCACGTGGGGGAAACAGTTCAAACAGTGTCTCGTCCAGACGCTGCTAAGTCTAGCGAAGGAACTGCGTGTGCACGTATATCAGACTGTATGAGCGGCGAGATTGGCGTAGCGGAACTACGATTTAGGCACGCAGCATCCGACGGGGAAAGTGCCTCTGATGGTTCAAGTTATTCACTAACGGTGCGAAATCCCGTAGGTATACTCGTTTCTCTTTTTTTTGCTGGATCATCTTCTGACCTTGCGCTACTGCATGTGAAACATTTCTCTGTTTGGGGTTGCTTCGACTCATGTACGCGGAATGTGCGTTCTCTTTTCTACAATTGTCCACCTGATGTATGTCGTTACGAAAGTCTTAAGCTGACGAGTTTGAAGGGTGTTTGTGCCCCACCAGCCGCCGCATGTCTTCCTTTAACAATCCCCGAAAAGCATCTTATCAAACCTGGGAACATTATTCATCGTCTACACACAGATCACCTGCTGGTGGAGTATGTTTTTAGCAACCCTGTAAGTGTGTGTGGTTTTACGGTTGAGGGACAACACCCGGCGTCGGTAAGTAGCTCGCGTGGTGCCCTGCCCACCGCCTTACGTCTTATCGGTATATTGGAGAATGGTTTTCGTGGTAATATAGGATACTTTTCGCTGCCGTGGCCACCACTGGCTCAGCGTGTGGGGAGGTGCACTGAGCGGGAAGTGTTTGGTTATTCATATGCTCTTTCATCTACGGTCCACGGTCTCGTTTCACTTCTCGTTGAGGTGGCAGAGTGGCGTCTGGCTAAGGGTCGAGTTAGGCAAGAAGTGGGAAGGGGAGTGTTTTGCAACTTGAGTCCATTCTATGATGAATGTGAGAGCACTAACAAGGAGGCTGAGATGTCTCCACAACAACCGGAGATGCATTTGGGGAAAATGGTATTTTGGACGAGCTTGAACCCTGAGGCACGGCACGCAGTGAGCAGTAATGCGTATAACTCTATTTTCTCGCGTGCTATCGGGTTGTAAGCTCGGTTCCCTTATTTCTGTGTATTTATTTGCTGTTTTTTCATTTAGAGGGAACCGATTTAGCGTTTCTTTTGCGATTTCGTTGTAGTTACTCAGTTGTTGGCTTCTTTATATATATATATTCATGGTGGTATACGGAGTAACTAGTGGTCTCCAACCACTTAGCAACTCTAACCATCACCTTTTCAGTATTCGGTGACACTTCTATTGTTGTGAATACTGTGAACGGTGGAGCAGGGGGTTAACACTTTTCTTCGTTCTCCTCAGTTATTTGTTCAGTTGTATTTCCCGTATACTGCTTTATTTCGATTTTATATTGTTGCCCCTGATTGTGTCGCCACGCTTTTTTTTTTCTATTGGAAAACAAATAACCTATTTTCATTATTATTTTTACCCCCCCCCCCCTATATTGTACGTGTCTAAGAAGAACATTTTATAATAAATAGACTAAAAAAGGAGTATTGAACCAGAGTATTATACAAGCCTTCTATTATTACACACATTTCGTGCGAAGGGGGGGGAGAAGTGAAAAACAAGGGCACATAATGTCAGAGAAGACGGTTTTATCGATTCAATCATTTGTGACGCATGGCTACGTCGGGAATAAGGCTGCTACGTTTCCTCTGCAGCTGCACGGTTTCGATGTGGACGGTATTAACACCGTTTGTCTCTCAAACCACAGTGGGTACCCAGTTATTAGGGGCCACAGAATGAGCTTACAGGAATACGACGAACTAATGGAAGGCGTCCGAGCGAATAACTTCCTCAGCAACTATCGCTACATTCTGACCGGATATATAAATAATGTTGACATTATTGGGAGAATACGCGACACATTAAAGGAAGTGCGGGAGCTCCGAGAAAAGGAAGACAAGAAGTTAACTTTCATTTGTGACCCCGTCATGGGCGATGATGGTATCATGTACTGCAAGAAAGAAGTATTGGATGCGTATCGGGAGCTGGTCCCTTTGGCGGATATCGTCACACCAAATTACTTCGAGGCTTCGTTGTTGAGTGGCGTCACCGTCAATGATCTCAGTAGTGCTATACTGGCTGCTGATTGGTTCCACAACTGTGGTGTTGCTCATGTTATCATCAAGTCGTTTCGTGAGCAAGAAAAGCCAACTCACCTGCGGTTTCTGTACTCCGTGAAGGAGGGATCAGAAGCTGCGGTGCGGCGATTTTCAGGAGTGGTACCATATCATGAAGGTCGCTACACCGGAACGGGCGACGTTTTTGCCGCGTGCCTTCTTGCCTTCTCTCATTCTCATCCAATGGATGTGGCGATTGGCAAATCGATGGCTGTATTGCAGGAACTCATCATCGCAACCCGAAAGGAGGGAGGTGACGGTAAAAGTTCATTGAAAAGTAGGGAACTGCGTGTCGTTGCATCACCGCAAGTGGTGCTACAACCAAGCACAGTTGTTGACGTTAAACCAATTTCATGAGAATTAAATGCAGTCTGTCAAGTCCACCATTTTTTCTCTCTGTTCTCTAAAGATAAATAATTCAGTTTTACGAGTTTGCCATGCTACGTGTTCTTCAGGTGTATTACGATATTGTGTTTGATTTAAGAGAAGGATTTACTTGTATCCTTATATGGTAGGGTAAATCGCGTACAAAACGAAGAAAAAGAAGAGGAATTCAGATGCAAATGTGGACGCTTTTCTTTCTTGTTTTTGTGTTTTAAACGCTATCCAATAAGGTTTTCTTCGGTATTATTACTTTTCCTTGATTTTTGTTATCTTTATTACTAACACTTTTATTTTTCTTTTTGATCGTTGGTGAATGACTGGTAACATGAAATATTTGCTAACCTCTATTTGAAGCGTTTGTTTGTTTTCGTTTTGGTGCTGTTCAAATGCAATTGTTCTTTCTCTCACCACATATTTTTAAAGTTTTTCATTTCCCTCTCGGTCTTTCATTAGGAACTGGATATTCAGATCTGGATTTGTCAACTGCATGGACTGTTAAGTGAAGCTGCCACCTCCCTCTCCCTGCTTGAAATTATTGCAGTGCGAAAAAAGAAAAGGAGGGTGAAAATGGGCGAGACTTTAGGCAGCAGTTGTGTTGTTACAGACGGTTCCAAAGAACCATGCACTATTGTGTTTCACGATGTGGAAAAGACTGAAATCAGAAGCGGTTACGCCGCCGTTACTGATGTCTTGTGTGATGTCGATTACTTTCCGTACCCTCCGCAAACACATGAACAGCTGGAGAAGGCACATCTGTACGTATTGGCGTGTTGTATATCCTCCTCGGAACCAACATTTCCACTTGATTCACATCGAGGAGAGGAGGAGGTAATGAAAAAAGATGTGGGTACTGTTTTGGTTGGTGCCGTTGGTGTGGTGTGGGTTCCCTTCTCATCAGGTGCAATGGTTGAGGGATATATACATGTAGTTTGGGTAAGGCCGGACTATCGAAGACACCGTGTTGCTTACCGGCTACTGGAACGCACTTTAGCCATGACACAAATCGGAAATCCACCCAATAAGATTTTACGTTGGCGCTTACACACAATGTGCACATCCTTGAACACACGCGAGTATCTTAGTAGGTTTCTACATGAAAGGAAATCTAGTTCCACAACGGCAAGCGATGATGATGACGTTCATCTACTACTCAAAGAAACAGAAACACTGATTACGGCTGTACCACGCATGTACGAGCGGCTAGGTTTCTGTGTGAGACGGAATGTCTTTAAGTACTACGATGGAAAGGCTGACGGTGTGGAAATGATAAAGGTTGTCCCCGGTGCAGGGAAACGACGTTGATGCGGAAATGAAGAAATAAATGCGGCAGTGGAACCGTGCGTTTCGGTTAGATTGGAGTGGTGCTAGCTGCGTTTTCACTCATCGGCGCTCATTATTATTATTGTATTTTTAATTTGAACGTATGCACTCTTCCTGTACTCTTTATTTGTGCGCATCAGCATAATCTGTCTATGGGTCTGATGTTCGGTTTATTTTTTTTTTAAAAATGTAAAATAATGTTGTAAGCGGGAATGTTTTGCTATATTGATGTCCGAAGTTGTGTAACCACCAATATTCGAATGGTAATTACTACCTTTTCCCCGCCTTTCTTTTAATCTTTGTTTCTTTTCGAACAGTCATATATTATATTACCTTCTTCTATAATGCCCGCTCCACTGGCGACATTTACCAAAACCAAATGGTTGACGTTCTTTGCTGAGCTTACCGCAAAGATTACGCACCGCAACTTACTTGTTGTACTAGAGGGATGTGAATTAGTAAAACGGCTTCTTGTTTCCCGCGTCTCTGTTGCGGCATTCCTTGAGGAGGGAAACTTCTTGTTGTTATTGGTTGACTCACTGGTTGGTAATATGCTTAATAATGAACCTTTCGAAGTGAATGTTCCGATAGGGACAAATGAAAAGCTAATATTCACTCAACTTGAAACACTGTCCCTATTTGTCGATATGATGGTTGCACTCCACGCAGACAGAGACCCTTATTACTGCCTTCTAGTGCAGGCGCGCGCGGGTGTTCTGTTGGGAACGCTCGTTAGTCTTCTTCGGCGACAACAATCTAATTTCTTTGGCATCATTGCGATAATGGTGAAGGCACTACTTGACATACCTTTGGGACGAGCGGTGACGCAGTCACAAACATGTGGGGCTCCTTCCGTTGCGCTTGCGTGTCATCTACAACAACTACAGACATCAATCGAGGGGCACATGGAAATTCTTCAAGAGTCTTCGGAAATTCTGAAGGGGCTTAGTACGACCCCGAATCTCGTTATGCGTCACTGTGCTCAGCTTCTGTTTAACCTGGTATCCAAACAACTTAAGCGCATACGACGAATAGAAGGGGGAAAAGTTTTTGCTGAAGGCAATACAGGAACAGATGGTGATAGCCGCTTGGGATGTGGTGCACATGTTCGTGATGAAATGGTTGTGGAAAGTCCTTTCACGGGTCACTGTGCGCAAACCACTGCCAATTACGGCTCAGCGTTCGACCCTAGCGGATCTGCTCCTTCTCTCGGTATTTCTGCAGATGGCACCAAACTGTCAATTAGCAGAGAAGATACTGAAGAAACAATTGTCACTGAGGAAGCCGACGTTTGTGTACCATCTGAGGAGTATACTGAATGCTTTGAGCAACTAGCGAGAAGCCGTTCACATGGCGAATATTTGTGTGGGATGAATTCCTTGTGGTGCCTGACTGTTGTTGGGGGGACTGAGCTGCAGCGTCACTTCACAACTGCATGCTTTGAGAAAGCTTTCAGGCGTTTCCTTCAAACAATGCCAGCAAACAACCAGGACCACATTGTATTTTCATCTATTTTGCTCTGGCTGTCGCACATGATGTCAAATCACCACATTTGTGACGAAACGCGTGAGTGCATCTTTTCCCTTGCCTGCCCGGCGCTCATCGAACTTGTGCTAGAGGATATTCGTTCCGACGAACCACCAGGAGAACGAGAAGATAACAGTACTGTGACCAATTCATTTCCTCACACATCAACAGACAACATAGATGTTTCATCCTTTTTATCTGCGGGATCATTTATGCGGTATTCGTCAATCCACTCGGCACCGTCTACTGTTAGGGCATCCTGCACCAAACTAGCAGAGCGCCCATCCGCGTCATTTCTTATTCTATCATTTCTTCTTATCACTGAACGCAGTTGTGGCCAGCGGGTTTTGGAGCGTTGGGTGCGTCATGTTGGGTTGTTTGCTATGATTGAAAAACTTATTCGACGAGTGGCGCATGTAAAGTCGGTACTCGTTGACACTCCTACAACAACGGATGGTGTTCTATCTGATGAAGTTTACCTTTCTTGTGCTATGAACACATCGCGAACAGAACACGTTGCATTAGGTGCACTTGCTTGCAAACTATTATCGTCGATTGCATGGAATCATGGACCCGTTATAGGTAAACAACTTGCTTCGGAGACTTCCCGTATGCTGCAGACAATTATACCGCTGCTTCTGCAAATTGCCGTACACAATCCGACACTGACATCTGCTGTGGAGAACGTTTCAGGATCTGCTTTACACTACCTGCCTACCAGCCAACGCTCAGCCCGCTATACTTCTCTTGGTGAATGCAGTCTCGTTGCACTGGATGCTTGTTTCTGGGTTATGGAAACTGCACAGCTGAGTGCAGTGTCGTTAGAAAGTGTTATTCCCAATCTACAGGCCCTCTCTAGGGCAACTGGCAATAGTATTCATCCAGCACTTCGTGCCGCTCCATACCGAGCCGTAGCCCGACTGTGCCAATCAACGGACGATGTATTGCTGGTGGCGAGTGAAATGCCTTCACTTCTCAAAGCTGCTGTGAATAGTGTTCTGGAATATAGTGTAAAGGTGCCGCAGTGGGAAGCGGCCGCAGCGGCCGAAGGACTTATACATATTGTTAACAAAACCTCCAGCGATATTAATGTCGAGAAGAAGTTCAGTTTTAGTCGGTCCGCGCTCCCCGTAAAGCTATTGGAACTTGCGGCTTTAAATGGCATAACGTACGCGACGGGAACCTTTCTTTCTCTGATGGTCGTGTTGTTTGCGCAACAGAAACGTTTGGCTGAGCATGCTGATGAGGAACCACTAAGCTGCGTTCTTCTCCCGTGTGGGAGGGCGTCGCTAGAGTACTGGTCGAAGCTTATTAATATAGCAACATGGAGCGGTGAGAGGCTGTTGGTTGCACACAAGAAGGTTATTCCTGCTTCGCCGGTAACAAAGGATGCACAATCGCGTGCTCTAGGTAGCATTGAGGGAATAGCTGTTCAGTTTTACTTTGTATCAGCGCTATCGCGCGCACTACAGTTTCTTCTCGGTGCATATCCCGAATACAGGAGCCATTTTTCAGAGGACGTTGTGTGGCTTTTTTTTAGCAGCACCTTTGCTCTCCCGTCGCCGAGAGAGGTGTTTCAAATGCTATTTGTGCGATTCGGTGTTAAAGTGAGCCATCACAACTCTATCGAGCGTGCGTACGAGTGTATGCTGCAGTGGACGATTGAACTCTTTTTGTTTTGGGTTGGGGACGTAGGAATCGGTGTCGGCACCAACAGCAAAAGAAAGTCACAAAAACTTGCTTCACTACCATCGAAGCTCTTTGACTCTCTATGTGGCATTATGCAAAACGCCAAGGTATCCCAACAAACACGTGCTAACGTGTGTGGTCTTGTATCCGCCATCATAATCCGTACGGGCAGTGGAGATGCGGCCTCCACAACTGGTTCTTCGTCAGCATGCGCGTCGTTAGCAATATTAAGGGAGACTCTCTACAAAACCCTGGATGCTTTCAGTGCCAAACTGTTTAGTGCCTCAATTAACCTTGGAACTTCCTCCTGCGTCAGTGGCATGCAGTGCCGTTTGGTCAGCCTCTTTGCAGGAGCCAACGAGCGGGCTCGGCAATGTGGGTGGTTTGAGGAAAGGTTGGCGGAGCTCAACAAGAGAATGAGGGAGCTCAAGGAGAAGCACGGTGTACTCAGCGCTCATGAACTCGACTCACTGCTGGTTTTGTTTTCGTCTGTTTTTAGTGTTATCGCCTATCCAAAATGCCCGGCATTATCCCAGAAGTTACAGCAACAACTGTGTTTGTCGCTACATGGTGCGGTGGGGTACGGAACTACGCGGCGCGCTGCTTTTCAAACGGCACTGGCTCTCACTCGAAGCGAAGAAGGCCGACGCTTTCTTCTACAGGAAGTAACGGCCTGTGGGGATCCCCTTGTGCGTACCTGCTTTGGTCGTCTTTTGATGGTTACACTGGATCTCGCGGATGACATCGAGCCATCATACAGGAGGAAGCACTATGGTAGCAAAAACAAAGCACAGAATGCCACTATCATTGAGAGAGAAGCTAATAGAACACTGGTCAAAACACTAGGTTTCGAGGTATGCGCAACTGCCTGTGCTGAAGGTTGTGAGGCTTTCACAAATGGAGTTTTAAAATCAAAGGGGGTCGAGCGTGTGGAAGGCCTTTTCTTGAAGTGTGAACAGGAGCGCATAGAAGTTCCTCTGAGCGTTCACCGTCTTATTGCGGCTATATCCTTTCACGCGGATGCTCAGTTAGCCATTATCCGAAGGAAAGAATTGATGACACTGCTCGTAGAATGGGCTGGTGAACTTAGCGTGGCGGGAACCCTTGCGTTATTGACGCTCCGTAACTTATGCTTCAATCCGTCGTTGAAGGCACAACTATGCCAAAACGATCGCATTCTTCAACTTTTCAAGCAGTTCGTCTGTATGCCAGTAGCTCCACAGCCTCTTCAAGCACTGCAACCGGACAATAACAGTAGTGAGTTTGATGCCCATCACACGGATATTGCTTCGCGGAGTCAGCAAAACTCTGGCACTGGAGGAACACGATTAGAACGGCACAAAAAGGGAGGGACCGTCTCAACGACAACAGCAACGGCGTCTTGTCAGGCAGATAATTTGTCTATCTTGAGGTGTAAAGAACTGGCAGTAACAGGTTATTGGGCTCTCATGTATGACAATCAGCGAGGTAAGTCTCATGTGCGCAACGTTCTTAGCCAAGCTCCTGCAGTAAAAATCAACAGCGTCGTGGCGGCGCTGGACCAGTTATGTGTGGAGCCGAGCGAGCGTGCCTGTGTTGAACATATTATGGAGGCCGTTGGTAACATGAAGGCGTTAGGAAGGAGTGTATGATAGAAGCAAGTGTCGATGTCACCATGAGCGCATGTTCAAAATGGAGAAACACTCATTTAAGTTGGCACATCTGAAGATGTAATAAAGAACCTGAATGAAAATGAAATTTCATAGATGAAAAGATGAAATACGATATATATGTGACCATAGAATATGATTGTGTACATTAAAAAAAAAAAAGTTAACCCCTCTCAAAACACAAAAAAAAAACAAAAAAACATAGAGATCCTGGGATAACTACGTGTGCTTTTTCCTTTGTCGTTTCACAGTGGTTTCCTCAAACTTTTTACCATCGTCCATACAAGTTGTCGCGTTCGGTGTCGTTTGTATTTATTGATGTATTTTTGCTAAACATTTTCGTTCCACTGGTTCTTTGTGATGGGCTTGTGTGATGCTTCGCTAGTTTTCTTCACTTATGCGATGGTGGACAGGGGTGGTGAAAAAGCTGCAATATTGTGTACCGGAACGCCTTCCCACTTTTTATGCAGGTTTGCGTTTGCTACTTCCTAGTTTTCTTTTTGTCGCCCCCTTTTTTCCCCCCTTTACCACAATTTAGTCAATGAGTATAGCGCGGTTGGAGCCATCTGTAAACGATGAGACCCAACGGGGAAATTTAGCACGAGAGGAGGAGGATGAGGAAGGTCAACAGGAAGGATCGGAGCGGGAAGTCCCTTACAGTCACGTCTCCGACGGCACCGATAATGAGGATTATACGGGGGACGTGACAGGTGGTGAGGAGAGCGATTACGAAGAGGGATCTGAAGTGGAGCAAGAAAACCTTCTGTCATTCTCTGCATTCCCCTTGGAGGCTATTGGTGGTCAACACGTCATGGTTATAACGGCATTCCGCCGCTTTGTTGCTGTAGGCACTAGTCGTGGAGACGTGATGCTGCTGGAAGCCACGAGTGGCGTAGTGTTTCGATTGCTTCACGCTCATACCAACCCTATTAGTGATATCACTTGTGACACCAGTGAAAAGTACATTGGTTCTTCAGATATGTCAGGGTTGGTCACCATACACAATCTTACTAGTGGTACGGAGTCCTACAGGAAGGATTTTGGTCGCTCGATCAAGTCGTTATCTATTCATCCCTTTTATGGTCGCAGGGACGAACGGCCTGCTGTTGTTTCTAGTTCTGACGATGTTATGCTCATCACCAAAACTATGTTTCTTGGCCGAAATGTTTCGGTTATACACCAAAAGCACGGAAAGGTGTTTTGTGTGAAGTGGTGCGGTGCCGACATTATTGCATGGGCAAGTGAGACTGGTGTTGTATTATACAGTTATTCAGGAAAGGAGGTACTGCAGTCTATTCCACGACCTGAAAATTCTTTACATCTTGAGTTGTATAATTGCTCGCTCATCTGGGAGCCTCCACGCACGCTTACATGTGGATGGGGTAACTGGATTCAGGAGGTTGTGTTGCGTGTAAGCGGTCGTGAGTCCGGATCCCGCAACCAAAGGGTTATTGTTCATCCCCCTGTTCTAACGGATACGCTGAGGGATCCATTTCGTGTTTGCGGTATGGCGGCTTTTGGTGCAGATCGGTACGCTGTACTCGCTGCGACAGTTGAACAGGAAGGTTGTGTGGGAGAATTGGGCGTGCGCATCGTGGACCGCGCGACATTCGATCCCGTTTACTGCGCAAGAATAGCTACAAGCCACAAGCACACTTTGCAGTTTTGTTTGGCTTTCACACAAGCTAGTTGTGAGAGTGCCTTTGAGGCACCAAAACTCACCATGAACAACACCCCTCAGCATGATCCCGCACTCCCAACAAAAGGGTCCATGTACTTTGTTGGATGCGGCGACGTTATCATTAGGGCAGCACCTGCGGACGAAGATGATCACGTTCAGTATCTTCTAGGTGTGGGTCAAGTTCCGGAGGCTTATGAGTACGCACAAAAATATGCTCTTACAAGGTACGATTTGAAGGGTATTGGTTGGCGGATGCTTCAACATCTTTTAGCGGTTGGAAAACATGAGGAAGCTGCTTTTCATCTCCCCCGCATAATTCAGTATGATTGTACCGAGTGGGAAACCTGGATAGTGAAGTTTGATCAGCGGGGGTTATCTCACTTGTTAGCAGATGTGGTTCCCACCAAGTTGCCCGGGAACGGCAGTCAGAGTGGTTGCGCTAGAGAGACAGGCAATCCTTCCGAAAGGATAGGAGAGGAATATTATGAACTTCTTCTTCAACGTTGTCTAGAGAAAGATGTGGCGCGATTCAGGAAGGCGGTACGGCGCCTCTCCGGTCTTTACAAGTTGGAAGTTATCTGCCGCGCAGCAGAAGTACGATACAACGATTGGCGTTTGCAAGTGCATCGTGGTAGTAATGTTCCTGAAGAAGAGATGCGGGACCTTGGTGATGCTTATGGTATGCTTTTGAAACTTAATGGACAATACAACGAGGCATTGCGGGTTCTGTCGCGTGTTGCTCACAGTAATGAACTGTTTGAACTTGTCCAGGAAAGGCATCTCTTTAGTGAGGCATTGGAACTTCTTCCTGAGCTGTTTGCCACAAACGAAGGCAAGACTGTGGAGCTTTTGCTAACACCGGCCCCAATTAGCAGCAGCACCACCACTTCATCCAACGCCCCTGCAACTTTGACAGAGGATGAGAATGACATCGATGACCACTGCTTGGGTCCTCCTTTGCTTTTTCCCCCTGCGTCTGTGGTTCAGCGTCTAGAGTTTGCACACCGTGGATATTTGTGGTCATACCTGAAGGCACTGAAAATGCACGATAAGGCTGCATACAAGGAAATACTGAGGGTGTATGTTCAACTTGTAGCCACACTTTTCATCGAAAACGAACCTTCCGGCATGTTACAGTTCCTCCGTGAGAATTACTCCATGCTGCCCAAGTTAAAGGAGATATATGCACTTTGCAAAAAAGAGCAAATGCTTGACGAAATGGTTTTTCTATTGTTGCGAATGGGTAAGGAAGAGGAGGGTCTTTACGTTATCGTACACGAAATGAAGAACATGAGAAAAGCGGTACAATTTGTTGCCGATGTACCTAACAAAGAGGACCAAACTAGTCTCTATAAGAAGTTAATACACATGGTGTTAGAGGCTAACGCCGGTTTCCCCAGCCGTAACGGTCAAAAATACATTGAACATGAAATGAAAGCAGATGAAACACTGTCGAGCATCGCAAGGAGGTATGGTGTTGACGAAAGTGATCTGCGCGCGGCAAACCCCGTTCTGGACGCAGAGGGAGGAGGGGGTTGTAGTGGCAACGTATCTGATTTAGGTGATGTGGTTCCCCAACGCCGTACTTGCATTGTGCCTTTGGATTTGACGAAGGAACTTATCGAAGCTGTTGTCGATATGTCGGTCGCACATTTGGTAACACTAGACCCCTCACTCATTATCGAACTACTTCCTGATGAGGAACCAATGCCCCACGTAGGAAATTGTTTAGCCACTGTCGCGCGTAGCAAAGCCAACAGTGTGGCCCTCATGGAAGCTGTCGTGTGTGTGGCCACGAGTGACTTATTAACTTGCTTCGAGTCATTTTACAAGCGCGAGCTATCCTGTATTCGTGTAACTCACGATGGTGCAGTGTGTCCCCTTTGTCGACGCCCAACGTCAGAGGGTGTTGTTGTTTTTAGGTGCTTACACGCTCATCATTTGCGATGTGTGGTGAATTACTTCTCTGGAGATAACACACTATTCGATTCATTGAGCAATGACGAAGTCGAACGAATCCTCAAAGACCCTGATGGATTCATCAACTCAACGCAGTGGTCTGGACCGATAAGTTGTTGTTTTTGTAACCAGTTGACCAGAGTGGCAGAATTAGTTGAGGTTGAAATGCAGAGCGCATAGGAGTGGGTGAAAGGTGTATAGTTTTGCTTCGCTATATAGGTGAAACATCAACGCATATCACTTCTTGTTCCTTTTTTTTTTCTGTTTTTAAAAGAATATTTACTCAACACAAACATTCAGGTTGTTTCTTTTATACGTGTGTTTGCGCGAACAATGTATCATGGAGCACAAATATCTGTTACATTTGGGAAGCTTCCTACACCCGCTCTTTTGTGCTGTATTTCACCATTAACCCGGTGATGCGTCCCGGTAGACGCACTTTTAATATGTTTTTGTGTATGCATCATTTGTTGTGTGTTCTGTTGATGCTTTATTCCCTCTTCTGTCGGAGGGTTGTCATATTTTTTTACTTTCTTCCACACCATTTTTAATCGCGCAGTAATAGGACACACGATATAAGCATCGTAGCGCGCAGCCACATCCAATGCGACGTAGCGTTATTCGGCAGCGTAAGGAGTTTTTAGAGAGGAGACAGAATGAACATGTACACGCGGCGATATATACAAAGAAGGAGCAGTTTCGTGATGCCATTCAAAACGCCACCCCCCTTCCTGGTCATCTGCGCAAGGATGCTCTTGCCCTAAAGAAATTCTCTGAATTAGATGATGACCAAACAAAAGTACTGCAGACGACTGTTGACGACGAGTACGCCAAAGCTGGAGTGGAGGATCCGCATGTACTCGTAACAACATCACGTGAACCTTCCCAGAAACTGTTGGAGTTCGCCAAGGAAGTGCGTCTCATTATTCCCAATGCGGTGCGCTTAAACAGGGGTAACCTCAACATTCGGCAACTTATGGAGGCAGCAAGGCGTGATCAGTACAGCGATGTAGTGGTTTTGCAGGAATCTCAGGGCGTCCCTGACAGTCTAACCATCTCTCATTTACCTCTAGGACCCACAGTAGTCTTCACAATACACAACCTTGTGACACGACATGACATTGAAGATGTCGGTACAATGTCAGAGCAGTATCCACACCTAATTTTCGAAAACTTCACAACGAAGTTGGGTTGTCGCATACGGGATGTGCTAAAGTACCTTTTTCCCGTACCCAAACCAGAGGCCACACGTGTACTGACATTTGACAACCAGAATGACTTTATAAGTTTTCGTCACCATACCTTTAAGATGGTTAAGAAAAGCAACGTGCAGCTAACGGAAGTGGGTCCACGCATGGAATTGTCACCCTGCCGAATAATGTTGGGGACGCTCGAGATGGATGATGCAGAGACGGAATGGGTTCTGCAACCGTACATGAACACAGCGAAGAAGCGAAGACTGATGTAAGGGAGATGCGCGCCGAGATTAAGCAATCCTTTTTCTTCTCCGTAGTTTCGCAATGAAAAATGTTAGCCGTTGTCATTTGAGGGTATTATGGTTACTTGAAGCGACATGTTAGCTTTATACCCTAATCCCATTTCATTATTTTAAACCTTCGTTTAAAATTGTAAGCAACGACAAGGAGTATGAGATTTAATAATAACGGTGACTTTGGGCGGTTCCGTGCCGAGTGAAACCTCCTGCGCTTTCCTTAATTTGCACGTATTCTTGAGGGTGGTGGAGACGGCTTTAAATCGCTCTAAAGTTTGTGTCGCGGGAACATGTCCATATAGATGTATGGGTTTATTTATTTATTTAGAATATTGGTTCTTCGTATTCTTTTCGAATTAACTTTTGTGTTTCTTTTCCTCTAACTTTTCTTACTAAAAGATTTAAGCGATCACTTATTCCGTTTATCACAAACAAAGCAACACCGACGATAACAGCAGCAAGAAAGACAAACAAGAACAGGTAAAGCAACAGAGTTTTTTTTTCTGTTTTAAAAAGTTCATATGTTTTGTTTTTCTCGTTTCGCTCTCTCTGCTGCGGCGCCTCGTGTGCTTGTAACTGGAGCTCTGGGTCAAATCGGAACTGATCTTAGCCTTGCATTGCGAGACAAGTTTGGTGCAGACTCCGTCCTGGTGAGTGATGTGGTCGAGCCAGGTGCAAAGCACCCACTTGCCGGTTTAAAGGGCGTTGAGAAGCTCGACTGCCTCGACAGCAACGGTTTTGAGAAGTTGGTGAAGGAGTTTAAACCAACATGGATGTATCACCTCCCGGCTATTATGTCCGTCCGAGGTGAAGCGGAACCTGATCTTGCTATGGATATCAACGTTAACACCACACGTTATGCACTTGAGCTTGCTCGGAAGTACAACATACGTATTTTCATTCCAAGCACCATCGCCGCCTTTGGTGACAAGTGTGGGAAGACTATGACGAAGGATGATACCATCATGAACCCCTCCACGGTGTACGGTGTGACGAAAGTTTACACGGAATTGCTCGGCACGTGGTACCGTCAAAAGTACGGTGTGGATTTCCGCAGTGTGCGTCTACCTGGTATTATATCTGCCGCAACGCTCCCTGGTGGAGGTGCCACAGACTACGCCATTCACATGTACCATTCTGCACTTCTGCAGAAGAAATGTGTGTGTCCTGTTCTCCCTTACGAGTCACTTCCTATGATGTACATGCCCGACACACTGAACAGTTTGGTAAAAATCATGGAGGCGCCCCTTGAGAAGTTGACTCGCACGGTGTACAACATAACTGGTTTTAGTTTCTCCCCATCGGAACTGAGGTTCAGCATTGAGAGGTGTACTGACCGCACCATTGAGGTGGAATATGTGGAGGGTCCTGCTCAAAAGATTGCAAACTCGTGGCCAGACAGTCTCGATGACAGCAACGCACGCAATGACTGGGGACACCAGGTGAAATATGATATTGATATGATGAGCGAAGATATGTTGCGGCAGATACCAATCCTTCATGGACTTCCATCCTTGTGAGTAAGAAAGAAAAAAACAAAAATAAATAAACGAAGGAGCGAAGCGGCGGAAACGCATGGTTGCATGCGCATATTCGGGTTTCTGCAAAGGTATGTGTATGGTTGTTGAAGATGGGAAACTAATAAAAGAAAGGGAAAGAGAAATGATGCCGCTCGTCAAGACGAAAATACCCACGAAGGAAAATAAACAGTAGGAACTTGAAAACATCCTGCAGTCGATGGTGGAAACTCATTAATTTTTTTGTTCGACTTAGCGTACGTAATCCCTCCTTTTTACGTCCTCCTTGTTTCTTTTCGAACTAATCTTCGTTTTACTTTTCTGATACACTCTATCACTGCATGGGGGTTGTTAAGTATCTTTTTACTGTCTTTGATCGTTGAAGGTTCTTGTAATTCCTTCTTGGGTAAAAGGGAAGAAACGAAAGAAGAATTGTATTGTGTTTTCGTTAACGGGATAATTCTTATCGTTTCGCATTCCTTTTTTTTCCTTTTCATTCTTTATATTTTTGTGATCAACGCCTTTATCTTTTTTCTTTTATTCGCTTGTTGTTTTTAATAGTGCTATTGGGAAGGGGGAGGTGAAGCGTAAATTCGCTTGCGCAGGGCGTGAAGAGGAAATAATAGGAAGATATTGCCTGTAGTGTTGGAGAGATTGCGTCAAGTAAGGAAAGAAAAGACAAAAAAAAACACTGAAATACCAGCAACAACAATTGTTACGCATTACTCCAGCAACTTTTTTTCTTCCCGCCCAACCTCTTTCCGCTTCTTCTTATGCCGCAGATATTTTACAATTTTGACGTTACTCGTGTCGTTAGTTTTTTTTTCCGTCGGGTTGCAATGCGGTAATGGGCCTTTAGCGTTCATCATTTTTTTCAATTTATTTGTGCCATTTCTGTGTGTTCCTCAGCTTCTCCCTCGCTTCATTTTACTGTTGTTGTGTCGCCTTGTAATTATTTCATTATCTTTCCTTATGTTTTATTCAAGGTACGCATCAATGCCATTCACACAAAGTTTTGACCTCCACTAAGCGAATGGGGGAGGAAGAAAATTTGAATTTAAAAAGCAATTTTTTTTTTTTTACTTTGTTACCTTATGGAGTCGTTGTTGCTCTCGTTGTGAACAACACATTCGCACATTCACACACATATACGCATATATAAAGTGGATGCTTCTCGCTTCCGTACAATCATCATCGTCATGTACCACATGGACTGAAAAGAACATAACTCTCAGTTTCTGCGGAAGGAGACAATTAACCGTAATACCGAATGGTGTTGTTTTCGTATCGTCCTATATTTTTCTGTTGTACCGATTGCTGATATTGTCGCAACCTCTCTTTCCACCCTGGATATGGTGGGAATGAAATGTCATCGGTGAATGAATGAAAGCGGAAGTATTTGAAAGAACACGCACAAAAGGAGAGCATGTGAACGGTTCCTGTCGTTACTATCATTATTGTGTGTCGGATAATTTTTATTCATATTATTTATAGCTTTCCCCTTGCACTACGGTCCTATCTCGTCACTTTTCCACAGGGGGAAGTGCTATAAAACTTGATGTTTCGATAACATCTTTCGAATGGTTTTATTCCTCTAATTTTTTAATGTTTTTTGTTTACATATGTTCTCTCCTTTCCTTTCTTTGTTATTTTTCTCTTTTCTTCTCGTTGTTGCTTTTATTACTCAAGTTCTTTGGTATACTATTTTTGTTGCCGAGTAAAAATATCATTTGATATATATATATTGGGAAGTGAAAAGCTTTATCTGGCCAAGTTGTTGAGAATATTTCACTACGGGAGGGGATATAATTTAAACCGTATGTCAGCACGAAACAAAATGGGACTTGAGCAGGCCGGAAGTGCCGTGCCGAGTTCCACATCAGGGTATGTTTCCACCAGCCGACATTCAAAAACTTCGGAAAGTTGCAGATCCGGTGACCGGCAAGTAGTGCGTGGAATGGATTCCGTACGTTCGTTTTTTTCCAGAAACTGTAAACCAGCGGAGGTGAACAAACCGTCGAGTTGCCGGAGAAGGGCGTTGCAGACGTCACTTCCGGTGGAAGGGGGTAACACTACACGAGGGGAAATAGTTGCGAAGTCATTAGACTCTTGGATTACGAAGAGACCAGCGAGCGCTTCCGCATCGCATGAAGTACCAGCGAAGGTTCCAGATAAGAGAAGATTTATACGGCTGTCGGAGTCGTCGCTTTCCTCCATCATGACTGATCAAAGTTTAGTCACGCAACCACTTCTCGATACACCAGAAGGGTATGATCACACTGCAGGGTTAAGGGTGGAAAGTGAATCGGGGGATTTGGTGTCGGCGTGTACTCAACGTCCGGTTAAAAACAGTCACTGTGTTTCCCCTTCCCTTCGCTGTTCCAGCGTCGGGGAACCCCATTTATCCATCTCGAAACAACTGACAGATGACAAATGCCGTATCGGTAAGCACAATGGATCAACAAAATATATGAATAATGTCGTTTCGTCTTTGCCCATCTCCATTTATTCCTCACCGGAAACATTCAGTTGCAGTAACGAAGCCACTCAGCAATCGAATGGGAAGGAGGGAAAGGTGAAGGCGGAGAAGAGGCCTCGGCCGCAAATGTCACCGGGGCAACACACATCAATGTGCAGTGCGGATCAAAACCAGATGGCGGTGTCGAACGATAGGGAAATGGATGAGCGAGAGCGATTAGGAACTGAGCCTTCTAACAAACTAGAGCTGCCTCGGGGAGTGCTGGGAATCGAAGGAATTTTGTCGTTTGAAGAGAATCCGGCACTTGCAAGGGCTGATTTTAATGTTGGCTTGCGTGTGTTGGTGCAGCGGGAAGGAGAGTGGCTTTTTGCCACTGTCGTGTCGCGGGAGGAAAATGGTTACGTGGATGTTTGTCTGGAGGGTAACGGAACCACGATTCGGTCGACAACGAGTAACCTCCGAGTAGATGAAGCGAAAACTGGCAGCAGTACAGAAAGGAAGATAAGCAGCGGGAAAGACGAGAAGTGTGCTCCGTTAGTGTCGTCTCCGAAACAAACCAATTTGGAAGTGATTGGGATGAGTGAGGCGACTTCTCCCAACCTGACAGCACCGGAAAAGACACAAACAGGGCCTTGTGAAGAAGTAAGTAGTAAGCGGGTACATCCCTCGGTAATTTTGATGTATGTTTCTCCCACGGTAGGAGAACGTCTAGGTAAAGATGTGCTACATGTGCTACGAAATTTAACGAAATCGGGGACAACACTTGTGGATTCACCCCAAAAGCTGCAGGGAGCATCGCAAAGGATAATGTCAGCAAAAGAACAATATGGAGTTCCACAGCAGTGCGGAAAACATTTGTGGGGTATTTGCTTCGTTCTTGTTTCTGGTACCGCCGAGCATTATGCAAGGGAGGTTAGAATTATTGATGAAGCGCATGCTGTTGGTATATCTGCAGTATCTCTAAAGTGGTTGGAGCGATTACACAATGAAGGTTCATGGAATGCATCTAGTGTGTCGCTGCCGTATCCGGAGGAGTTGATGGATCAGAATGACGGAGGCGTCTTTCGATGTTCGCTACTGCGTGAGGCTGAGCGAACTCTGCGTCAACATTTGGTGTACATCCCCATAGCTGACCCCGATATAGAAAATCTCATAGAGCTTAGTGGTGGAAAGGTGACGAGAACACTTCCGCCGAATAAGCAGAACTGTCCAGGGCCTTCAGATCCTCACTGGATATATGTCAAAGACGGGAATCAAAATCCACTTCGTACAAGTCATCCAAGCATCAAAACACTTAGTCTCGAAAGGTTACGAAAGCGCATACACAGTTATTTCGCGACTCTTCCATCATCGTTCAGTGGCCAGGATGATTGTACGTGCTTCGACGTTAAGGCTGATGGTACGCTGGTGGATAAGTGCATGAAGACGCAAGATGATGAAAATACCGCGTCTGATGGCGAAACAGCAGCTTCAAAAATGGGCGGGGAAGAGCATGATTTCACATTATTTGCTCGACCGTGCGACTACCCGACCCGCGAAGAGCCTGGGATATTTCCAGGAGAAGACTATTACTTTCGTCTTCCACGTGGGGACGACCGGGAGGGCCAAATAAATCAAGCGTTCCCCGTGGCAATGGGTCGCGTTTTGAATGTTAACGGATCCAGTGCCCATGGTCGCACAGTGACCATGCAGCTTTACCGCATTACCCGTGTGTACCATGTGCAAGACCCACAAACGGGAAGTATCACCAGCCGTCAGTGTGTCTGCTTGGGACCCGAAACCGTGAGCGTCATGGAGTCTGATCTCATATTCGACACAGGTCCCCTTGTTTTCCCCCTGGAAGCCATGCAACACCTTTACATTTTGGAACAGCAGCAGGACTGCCGCGATGGGGCGTCCGCCGGGCCACCTGCATCTCCTTGGAACTCGCAGTTTTCAACGATGGCACCGCGTCCCACTCAGTTCCGCCACCGATATTCATAACTGAGTGCACCTCATGGATCCTTTGTCACTTCTTTCACGTGGGAGACGCCGCACCAAGGTACGAATCTATTACGACTTTTTTGCTTTGAGGTACCGTGGGGATTTTAAGGGCCAGGGGCAATGCGCTACTTGTAGTTGATGCAGTAGGCTATGCCACATGGAGATGGTATGGTTGTGAATTTGAGGACTGTTGCTATTGACACCGTTTAACTTCTGTATTATCGGTTGATTCGGTGTTTTTTTTTCTGTTTTTATTTTTATTATTGTTTAATAATCACTTTGTATTATGGTCCAGTACCCAGTCAATGGGGGGCAGTGATATAGTAAATTTGTTAACAAACGGTACTCCTAGTCCGACAAGTTAGTGATTTTTTTTTGCTTTTTATAACCCTCTTCTTTATGATCCCTTGGATCCCTTCTTATTTTCAGTGTGCTTAACGTGCTTGCTTTTTTTGGTTTATTTATGCAGCCGTAGCTCCTGACGTGTGGACAAGTTTATTTTCCCACTGTGGGTGATCGAGTTAAGTTGCCTGCTTACCTCTATTTGTGTGCCAGTCCTTTGTCTCAAACAAATGTACGCAGTAATCTAAGAAGTGTCGGTTTCCCCTCTCCTTTTTTTTTTTTGGAACCAAGTGTACTGTTCCGCCTCTTGGCATTGATACTTTTAGATGGCACTGTCATTTACCGATCCGCTAGTAGAACTACAGTCCGTTTCATTCCAATATCCACCACATAATCTCACGGCGACACAAGGGGTCGTGGCCCAAGGAAGGATTTATGATATAACTTTTCAACTTAATAGCGGCGATCGGGTACTGGTAGTTGGACACAATGGAAGTGGGAAATCAACACTTCTTTCTGTTGTTGGTGGACGTCGTAAGGCAGCACAAGGTAAGGTTACGGTTCTTGGTACTGATGCATTTGAAGACACAAGAGTTCAACAACATGTCTCTCTTATCGCGGACCCATGGTCGCCAGAAGCTTTTTTTGGCACAACTGTCGACAAACTGGCTTCTCCTGCCCAACAACAGGAGCGCAAAGAACGCATTGCCAGAATTCTACACCTTTCGTTGCAACGGTCTGTAGAGCATATGAGTACTGGGGAAAAGCGTCGGGTACAAATTCTACACGGCATGCTTGGGAAGAGTGCGGTGTATTTGCTTGATGAATGTAGCACTGATGTCGATGTCGCGGAGAGGAAAGCGGTGCTTGATCTGATACAAGCGGAGTGTATTGCAGAAAGCAGCTGCTGCATGTATGCCACTCATATCTTTGATGGTGTTGGTGATTGGGCGACGCATATTATGCTTATGCGTAACGGCACCATCGTTGAATTCAAGAAAATATCTGAGGTCACAGAACCACTAGAGTCTTTCACGTATAAATTTTTATCGAGGTCGCATGAAAAGCCGCTGAGTTTAACATCGCTTCCAGGTGTCGAAGGCGAAACGAACGGAGCGAGCAATATGGCCAAGGCGGAAGAAGCCAAGGTCTATAACTCTGCTGCTTCGATTGAGACAAAAGAAGCCGTTATTGTTTGTGAGGGTCTTAAGTTCAGGGATTTGTTTGATGGCCTTTCATTTAAAGTCTACCGCGGGGAGCGAATGTTGTTGTGTGGTTGCAATGGTGTTGGCAAAAGCACACTGCTCAATATGATGGGTGGTTCACAGTACTTTAACAATAGCGATGGGGCACTTCGAATCTTCGGTAAGGTCTGCTTTGAGGATATGTCACTAAATGCTTCCATCGCATTAGCTGGAAACTGGTGGGCATCTGCTCCCCCATGTGAAGTTTATGTGCGGGAAATGGTTGACCTTAATACGCCGCGTGCAAAGCATCTGTGCGAGCTGCTTGCTGTCAATTTAAATTGGGACGTGCGTTACCTTTCTGCTGGTGAGCTAAAACGGGTGCAGTTGCTTCTTCGCCTCCAGGAAGAGCGACCTATCGTTCTGCTTGATGAAGCAACATCCAACCTTGACCTCGATATGCGCCACGCCCTGCTGTCATTTCTGTACAGTGAAAGTGTCAATCGCGGCGTTACAGTAATTTATGTCACGCACATCTTCGGTGGGCTTCAGGAATGGCCAACAGTTGTTATGATGTTGGACCGCAGTTGCCGTGGACTACATGCCACATGGGGAAGGAGCGGCGGTAACGTTGATAAATGTGGCGTCAGTATGGACCGCATTGTAGAGGAGCTTATAATGCTGAAATCAAAAGAGCACGTGACGTAATCGTGTGATGACAGTAGCGTAACAACAGGAAGTAACATAATCCCTCACATGTGGTTACCGCTCACTATGTTTGTGGGTTCTTCTTTACATTTCTTTAACGGCATCATCTTTTCGGTTACCGACCGCGGTTTTGTTCTTCTTACATTTCCTATGTTAATGTGACTGTGCTCGAACACTTTCGATGTGGCTTTATCATAAAATAACTATCTCTTTCTTTTTTTTTTTTTGCGTGGTATCACGACTTAGATTAATATTTCCTTATTGCCTACCTTCTTCATCTTATGGAGTTGTTTAATGCCATAGTGGTTCGCTGTCGTACCACATAAGATTTGACCCCTTTCTTTTTTTCCTTTGTGCTTGCTGTTCAAAAAGGACCTTAGGCTGCAGATATAAACTCAGAGATTATTTATATATTTTGTGATTCTGAGCAACTGCGAATGACTCACAGGACGGCAGAAACGGGAGGCAAACCCAAACATCCACTGAGATCTTCAAATGGTGGTTACCTCTGTTCGCCCTTCACTTTGCAGCCTGCGTTTGAGACCATGGCAGAGAAGTACACGGTACGCGATGGAAAAGGCAGCAGCGGCCGCCTCAATTCCGCGAGGGAGGTTGATGATGATGGTGGGCCTGGTCGCCCATGGATGCGTGCTGGAGTAGGCGCCAAAACAATGAGTGCAAAGGAGCGCCGCCAACAGCAGCAGGAGGCGGAGCGTATTTATGGTCCCAGCTCTTATATCGCTGATGGAGAGGATGAACTTCTTAACTCTTCAGGTAAAACAAGTAGTGCACCTGTGTTTGCTATAAGCTCGTGGGAGAAGGCTGCGTTGCAGAGTGTTATTCCGCGAGGAATGCGGCAGAGAAATGGTAAACAAGGAGAGAGAAATAATAGCGATTCGGCTGTCCTAACAAAAGAAGTTGACGAAGATGAGAGAGTCCTAAAGGGAGCGGAGCAACAGTCTTCATTGATAGCTGAAAAGAAGAGAAGAAGCGATGAGAAGGATATTTTACCGGCGAGGGTTCGCCGTCGTAAAGAGTCAGCTGGAAGTGAGTGTCACGACGGTTGCAACGGGAGCTCAGCAAATGTTTTGGCTCTGCAGGCGAAGAAGCCAATGAATAAACTCCAAATGCTAGATCAGATGCGAGACGCCGCTCTATTTGGAAAGAAAAAGAAGGGTCTTCTAACTGGGCAGTTAGCATGAGGACCTTTTGGTTACGTTAAAACCTTTGTCTTCCTAATTAATTGTATTTCCCCTTTTACTTGTACTTGTTCCCACCTTGTGGATTACTTTAGCGGAATTTTTTCCCCTACCTCTGTTCCTATTCTTTTTTCATTTTTTATATAGTGAGTAGTGACGGTTGAATGTGCGGAGGAAAGAAGCTCTTTTCAATAATTAAATGATAAGGTTGAGCGCACATATAGCATAGTTTTGTGTTTATACGAGCTTACGCATGCAAAATTGTTTAATGTTATTCCGTGTTTATATTTTCTGTTTCGGGAAGACTGTTGATATCGTTGGAAGATACTGCCATCGGAAGTACTGAATTATCAAAGGTGCGCAACGGCTTAGGTAAACAGTACTTACTCTGACTGAAAGATACATGCTTTTACTGTTGAGAAGGGGAGGCATATCAACTTTTCATTTATGTCGCGTTGTGTACGGTGGGAGCAGGTAAGAAAGTAAGAATTGAGAACAGTTGTGTATAAGTGTGTGTGTGTGTGTGTATAAATAAATAAATAAATAAATAAATAAATAAATAAATATATATATATATGTCTGTGTTACGTGTCTACATGGAAAAGTTGAAGTTTCGGGAGAGATGCAAGTGGTGTGCACCAGAGTAACTAATGGTGCTGCATTGGGATGCCGGTGGAAAAGGGATGTTTCGTTTGCGGAACCGGTGTGGCGGTGTTGAAAAATGACACGGTAAGTATCGTTTTTTTTTCCCCCTCAGTAAATATCATGATTGGTTGAACCTTAATGAGATAGTTGGAGGTGCTTATCTATTACGTGAAGTTGCTGTTGGACAACCAATTTTGTTGAACCTCCTTTTATTTGTATTTTCCTAAAGTACCTTCCCGGTTCATTGCGATTGTTTATGGTGTACTTGAACTACTATTCCCCATTAACTACCTTTTTTGTATTTGTCCATTTTCATCTTTTTTGGATTAACTGGTGCTCATTTTTTTTTCTTTTTTTTTTCTTAACACCAACGTTACGTACTCATAGGTCCACAAAAATTTTATTATTCATTTTCCGCACTATCAAGTCGTGGAATCAGTTACTGTAGATGCTCCAACGCGGTTTGGAAGCGGTGCTGCGCCAGTTTACAGCTGTTGATGAACGAGGTGCAGACAACACAAAGAACAAAGTGAGTGTTGAGTGTTTGCAGGCACGCAGCAGTGAGGTTCGTAACTGTGAGAGTACAACAGATACAGCAGAAAAGAAGTCAAAGGCGCATCACGAGGAGGAATCCAGATATGACGAGGAATTCGTGCGAGATATATTGTCACGTGACCCCGTCCCCATTGATGAACTGCGCGGTTTAAGTCGAAGTGGTTGTCCCGCTGGTTTTCGTTACGAGGTGTGGTGTTACTTGACTGGGCACCTTCAACCATCGAGCCTGAACCGTGCTGCAGTTCTTGCGCGTAAGCGACAGGAATATGTGGGATACATGCAAAGCAGTTACGGGTCTACTGACTGGGATGCTGCTTTTGCAGCAGTGGGAGATTCGGTAGGTAATGCGCCTGGCGGGGAATCTGGCAGTGGTGGTTCATCTCTCTGGCCTTCCTTTCGCAGTGGGGCTTCCGGTTTCGGTTCTTCTTCCTTGAACACTCCCAGTGACTCGGAGCTTTCAATATTGAAACAAATTCGAAAGGATATTCCGCGTATGGCAGCTGGTTTGGCATTTCTTAGCAACAGGCGAGTAATGTTGTCTGTGGAACGCTGCTTGTACGTATGGGCACTACGTCATCCCGCCTGCGGTTATGTGCAAGGAATGGATGATTTTACAATTCCGTTTATTAGTGTTGTACTGGCAAATAGGGTTTGTAGGACAAAGACAGTGGCAGATCTCTACACACTTGATCCCGAGGAGGTGGGTGCGCTACTTTCTGTGGAGGTGATTAGTGACGAGGAATGGGTGAGTACCATTGAAGCGGATACATACTGGATGGTTTCCTACTTCCTAAGCGCTATTCAAGAGAACTTTACGTACGACCAGCGCGGTTTGCATAGCATGGTGGAGAAACTGGAAGCTGTTGTTCGAGCAGTAAATGTGAAACTTTATAACCACCTCAGGAATGATCTGCAAATTGACTTTAAGCAGTTTTCATTTAGATGGATGAATTGTCTACTTTTGCGTGAGCTTAATGCTACACAAGTACTACGCTTGTGGGATGCATATCTCGCTGATGAGGAAAAGGATTGGTGCACCACTCATGTTTACACATGCGCCGCATTTCTGCAATGGTGGTCAGCTGCGCTTCTACAGGAAAATGATTATTGCGTTGCAATAAAGTTTTTGCAAAATCTTCCTTCCAATGAACTGAGTGACCGCGATATCAGCGCAATTGTTTCGCAGGGAATAGTCATGCAAAAATTGTACAATAGCGCCCTTGCACATCTCGCGCAGTAGCAGATGAGTTGATTGTTTTAAAAATAAAAATAAAACAAAGCGAGGGATTTGGAAAGAGGAATGCTGAATTTACTGCTCTTGATGAAATGAAATGAAATGAAACTGGGTGATTGAGTGTAAAATGGCGAAAGGAAAGGGGGGACGAGGGGAATTTATATAGTGTTGTAACCTTTTCAATGCAATGCATTCAAGTAAGATGTTGGGTTTCCAACGACTACGACGATGCGAAAACCAGTAGATGAGGTGCATGAAATAGAAAAATTAATGAACCAACTTTTTTTTTTTCCTTCTCTCCTCTCCTCTCTCCTCTCTTGTTTCTTTTTTTTTTTTTTGCTTTGCTGTTACCCTTATTTGAGGTATTTTCTTTTGATATCTTTTTGATTTTCCTTTCGTCCCTTTAATTTTATCCAGTTATTCCGAACTTGCGCATCGTTTTGCTTCATTTCACTTAACCGTACTTTTTCCATCTACTTTTGTGGATGCATTTCTTTTTTTTTTTGTTATTGTTGCAGTTCCACCACATCTCCGTCTCCCATTTCATCTATGTTTTTTTTTCATTTTTTTTTCCTACCTTTTAACCCCGTCTGGTATTACACTCCAGATGCTACTATGCTCCATTGGTCATTATGATATATTGGCCCTTGTTGTTGCTACAGTTGCCGTTGTTTCTGTTTTTATTCATTATGACCGGCAGCATCATCGAGTTTATGAAATGCAAATGTATCTTATGTGCTTTTACTCTTTGTTTGTTAGCGGTTCAGGTGCTTGTTCAAATACAAAAAAAAATAAATAAGGAAAAATATATCTTTTATTCTATCAAGGGAAATTTGTCGTTCTCTTGAAGGTGTTTACGTCTGTTGCTCACATAAAAAGTTTTATGACTTGCTGTCGGAAGGTGAAGGTCTTTGATTCAGTGGTCCTGTCCTGTCGTGTTTTTTTTTTTTTGCTTATCGTTGTTGCAACTGCTTATTCGTACTTTGTGGCGGTCAACGCGGTAAGGCGATCTGAAACCTCTTCAAAAGAAAAGGTAAAAGAAGGGGAAGATGTTAAGGGAAAGGGGGAAAGTTTTCCGCACGCACGTTTGTGATGTAATGTTTTATTTATTAATTTTTCTTTGTTATATATTTCCTCCTCTCTTTCTTTTTACTTCTTTGTGTTGGCACGACAGTGTGAGGATGATAATAACACCATTAGAGTTAACAATAATACGACTTTTGGGGTGCCTCTCCGATGTGTGTAATAATATTCATTCTTCATAATGTGCGTCAAATATGCTTTAGTGATATGTTGCTTTTCTATTTATACTTTTATTTCTCTTTACAATTGGACACACACACACACACAATAATATAACCGAATTCCGTTACATTCCACAGTATAAGTGGTGACGGGGAGAGGTGGTGCAGCTGTGCTACACTTCGCTTGAGTGGATCTTTAAGAGTAATATAGTAATAATAAGTAATAAAGTAATTTAACTTTTTTTAAAATAAAAACAAAGGATAGGGAAAGAGTGACAGGAAATTTTTTTGTGAAATTCACAGTTTAGGTACCGAAGGGGGAGGAAGGGATGGTCAAACTTGACGTCTCACTCCTTCGCTTTCTTGAAAATGAGGATTTTCGAGTGCTTACGGCGCTTGAAATGACTATGCGAAATCATGATGTGGCTCCTACTGCACTCATTGAGCGAATTGCGCAACTTCCACACGGCGGGTGCCGCAAACGACTACAGAACCTTCTTAAACACAAAATGATTCACCACGAAAACACCATGTATGACGGGTTTGCCATGAAGTACACCGCATACGATTATTTGGCGCTTAGCACGTTGAGCAAACGTGGCACTGTTGCGGGTGTAGGCCACCGCATTGGTTGTGGGAAGGAATCTGATATTATCCTCGTTCAAGACGAAGCGGGTCGTGAGTGTGTGCTGAAGCTTCAACGCCTCGGCCGCTGTAGTTTTCGTACTGTCAGTCGTAACCGCGATTATAAAAATGGACGGCGTCGGCATGGTGAGAGTTGGTTTTATCTTTCACGTCTAGCGGCAGAGAAGGAGTATGCATTCATGCGAACTCTTTATGACGAAGGTTTCCCAGTGCCTAAACCAATTGATCAAAACAGACATGCTCTGCTAATGGAGTTAGTGGGCGGAACGACCCTTAACAACATTAACGTTTTGGGTGATGCCGAGTTGGTATATCGTCGTTGTCTCGATCTGATGGTAAAGCTTGCTGAGCATGGCCTTATCCATGGTGATTTTAACGAGTTTAACCTTATGGTAACCGAAGAATTACGAGTGATTGTTATAGACTTCCCGCAGATGGTGTCGACCAATCATCCCAACGCTAGTGATTTGTTTGATCGGGACGTTCATAATCTTGCCAATTTTTTTCATCGTCGTTTTAAAGTAAAAACGTTGTTTTACCCGACGCTTGAGAACGACGTTATTCGTAAAGGAGATTTGGATCGTGTGGTGTTTGCAAGCGGATGCTTCAGCAGGAAACAGCAAAGTGAACTCGAACGACTACTGGAGGCCCAACAGGTAATTGAAGCCGATGAAACCGAGAGTGAAAGCGGTGGCGAAGAGGACAATACAGAGGAGAAACGCGTAAAAGAACCGGTGGAAGTGGAAGGAAATGATTCTGCTGAAAGGGATGCAGGTGCAAAAATTTCTTATGCAGACCTCGAAGTTGTATGTGATGAGGTAAAAACAGGAGAGGATGATGGTGAAGTAGGGAATGAAGAATCCGATAGCGATGCGCGCTCCATTGACAGTGCAATAAATGTGGCTGCTCAACAGCGTCGGCAGCAGCACTTGAATCCGAACTACCTCCCAGATGGTACTCTTAATGAATCGCACGTACGGTCGGAAGTTAGACGTCGCATTCGTCGAAAAGATAATCAACAGTTCGACAAGGGTCTCCACCGTAACGTGCAGAAAGGACGTCAAAAGCAGAAAATACGTAGGAAACTGAAGCATGCGGAAAATGAAGGACTCTTTGACTAATATTTGTTAGGGGATGGAAGGCATTTTTGTTTTTGGTTCCGTTAGGGAAACAACTATTTGTTCCCTTTTCCTCATCCCTTTTTTTTTGTCTTCTGTCGACGCTGAGTCATACGCACACCCCACTGGAACTCAAAACGGTTAAAAGGTAAAATTAAACGGAAGTACGGTTGAACCTCTGGCACGCAGAGGAGAAAGGTGTGAGCAAGTATGTGATAGTACAAAGGAGTGTGCGGATGAAGGGGAATGCAAGTAAATAATTTAATTTATTTACGGACGTGTATTATGGGTATTTCCGTAACTTGTGGTAGTAACGAAGAAAGTTAACATCTTTTTACCTATTGCTTCACATCACTTCACACCTGAATTAAAAAAAAAAAACTGCTTGTATTCAGGAGTGTGGGTGCTCTTTCTACACATTCCTAATACTTCCCACTTTCTCAGACTGTTCCACATCTTGGAGTTTTGTACTTCATCCTTTTCTTCCTCTCTTCGATATATATATTTAAAAAATTGTTTTGACTTGTAGTTATTTCGGCGATAACGTTTCTAGATCTATAAAATAGCACTACACCTTTTTAGATTACAGTTTACATACACACACACACACCTACCTTTTTTTTTACGTTTTTAATTATTTATATATTTTTTGGTTGGTTGATTTGAGTTTTCTTTTGTGCACGCAATCGCACGACGGAAGAAAACGTAAAAGCAAAACCGACTCTTTCATAAAACAAAAAAAAAACAAAAAATAATAACATTTTTTTTTCACTAGAAAACAGACCAAATCAGATACAAGGATAAAGAAAAGAGAGGGGGGAACGAAGAAGCAAGGGAACAGCTACAGTAAAGAAAGACACTCTCGTTCGCAGTTGCAAGTGAGGAGCCATATATAAAAATACTTTCTATAAATTAAAGCCG
This sequence comes from Trypanosoma brucei gambiense DAL972, assembly GCF_000210295.1. Lineage (NCBI taxonomy): Eukaryota > Euglenozoa > Kinetoplastea > Trypanosomatida > Trypanosomatidae > Trypanosoma > Trypanosoma brucei. Next base: position 620,893 of record NC_026739.1, read on the forward strand.
GAAGCAAGGAAAGAAGTGAAAGAAAAATAGCAATAGCAATAGCAAGAACACACAGAGACGCTACAAGTTTGTTTTTTTCCAATAGAAATGTCCCACTTTCAGCCTTCGCCGTGTTTCAATACTTTTTCTTCGTTTCTGCAGGAAATCACAAACATCGGCAGCAGCGGCATAGACACGGAGAATAAGGAGAACATCCCACCGGGATCTTTTGGTCGGTTGAATGACGGTAAGGGAGGTTGCCGACGTAATAGCAGTCATACCTGCTTTCGTAAGCAGCAACAACACCAGGAACAGCATCAGCAGCAACAGTTTCATAATATTCCCCGAGTGAATGATTGTTGCACGCCTATGAAAGAGGTTGCATATCAGCAACAACAATGCCATACAGGACTAACACCAGGAAATAAATATATGATGAACTCGGCAAACAGAGATTACCCCGTAGGCATGAATGGAATTGATTTCCTGCTTTTAGATGAGAGTGACGTCTTTGACGGAAGGGACAACGGCTTCTTCACTCCAAATGTGAAGCGTCAAGGGGGAGTAACGGGCAACCACGGAAAGGTCTCGGAACTGTTTCACGAAAGCATGGAAGCACCTAGGCTAGCACGTAACCTAAATGATAGCATAGAGGGGGTTCCGCTTGTTGGCAACGTGCTGCAAGAGAGTGATGACGAGGATTGCCTTGATAGCTACCGCCCGACCGAAATGTCCTCGACGCAAATATTTAATCCACGGTTGCAGGGTCAAGAATCTCGGCACTGCCCGCAAGATCACTGCTCATATCAGAAGCAGGTGCATCAACAACCAAGTGATCGATCACATTTACTCGGTTCTGCCTGGTGCGAAACCGCTCCGCGTTCGAAACCCCAACCTGAGCGCAATCACACCGCCACGCGCGTTACTCACGGTACCACACCATTGGTTGCAGTTGCTGGTAGGCGGGTACCCGTTGACAAACTACACCTTCTGCTTGGGGCTACTGCGCAGGATGGAGTGGATGGGCAATCTGGTGCGCGAGATGCTGTGAATACTGCGCCCCTTGTTCCTTCTTCCCGTCCTACACCTTCCGCTGCTCAAACATTTAAAGTTATTCCACTTGCGCGTCCCTCGGAACCGTCAGTATCGCCCTCACCGCTTGCAACAACGCCCCAGAATACTGTTGCTGGACCCACAACACGTCGTCTTGCATCGTCGTCATTCCATAAGGAAATGGTTGTTATTGATTTCGGTAAAGGAAACATCATGCGGTTCAAACCTAACCCCGCTTTTCCACCTCCAGTACCGGGAAAGCGATACCTTGTTGCGGTACGCGCTAGCCGTAGTCCATACGATAATGTCGCATATAAGGATGCCGGATTGTGCTCTTATGTGCTTCGTCACCCAGCAGATGGTAGTGGAGCTAATGGAACAAGTGCAACAGCAAACATAACCATTACCAAATCATCGGGCGATGTGGAGCGCGGTATCTTCGATGGCAGCATTATTCGTTGCATGGACACCCCGGGGGATGCGGTGCAGCTGCAACTTCTTGCCGTAGAGCGTGAGGCCGCTATTGTGGAATGCCGAAAACACTTCAAGTTCCTCAACCTTCCCTTTGAGCTTGTGGACGTGCACTACACGTTTGATAGGACGATTTGTGTTGTGTATTACAACATACATCGCCAGGAGGGAACAAGTGGTCACCCCAACGTGTCACGTCTCGTGAGGACGCTTCAATTCAGACTCAAGTGCAAAGTACATTTAAAGGCGGACTTTTGCAGTGACTAATGTGCGGCGTCACTTCTTTTGCAGTTACGCATATTGGGAGGGAGAGGGAGAGAGAAGGTTTCAATGACTGCAAAAGTCCGTTAGTTTATAATTATTGTTGGTGGTGGTGGCTTTTTTTTTTGTTGTTGTTGTTGGTATTGTTGATGTTGCTTTTATTTTGGTTTGATAAATTTTTTTTTTTCTTTGAACGTCATAAACAGTACCCAGGACGGAGGAAGTAAATGCTTAGAAGGGAAATGAAAATAGATAACAATGAAGTGGAAGAGGCAATAACGAAATGAAAAATTGACGTTGAAGAAGATTCTAAAAAAAAAAAAAAGGAAAAAAGGGGAAATGAAGGAGGTAAAATGTGAAAGAAAGAAGGAAGGACATTAAAATAAAAAAAAATAGCAGCGGCTCTGAAACTCACGATTTTGAAGTCGTTTTACCCTTGTGGAATGCACACACACACAGAAAATATTCCAGCAGGAACTCTGAGAGTTGTGAGAGGAATATGTTTATATTTGTTTATTTGTTTTTTTTTTTGGGGGGGGGAGGGGGGTTGGAGGCAGAAGAAAGGATGGAAGTTCTAAAATTGTTCTTCTCTTCTCTCTTGTACTTCCTCAATATATACATATGACTATCAGATTCTCACATGCATATTAATGGAAGTTGTGAACACATTAGAAATTTAGCTTCATACTTCTTTATGCGCATTTTTTTTTTTGGGGGGGGGAGGGGCGTTGTTGTTTTATTGGCGTGCACTGTAATAATTTAAATATAATCCAGTTACCGAAATGACAACCACTTTTTCTCCTTCTTTTCTGCTATTAGTTTGGTTCATCTTGGGTACACTTTTTTTTTGTCCTGTTTTACTTATTTACTTTTTACTATTTCCGCTCTTCTTTTTTTTTCTTAATCATTTCTCCTTGCTGCCATTTTGTTTGGACTTACCCGTCTGTCCATATTTATATTATTTATATATTTGTTTGTATTTGTACTTTTTAAAAAAAAATTTAAATGTTTTTTCTCCCTGTGCAGCAGCATCTTTCCCTTTTATGATTTTTTTTTCTTCATTCTCTCTTTTTTTTTAATTTTTACCTGTTTGTGGTTGTTATAATTAACCATTAACGCCATAGAGCCGTCGCGGCGCTCATGAGATCTTTCGTTTTTTCTCCCTTTTTGTTTAAATGAAGTTTGTGGAGAACTTTTTAAAAAAAAATGTAGGGGATTTGAGCACCGCGGCAGGCCAAATAAAAAGGAGGGAAAAGACAAAAAAAAAAGAAAAAACATAGAATTGTAATATTAAAAGAGTGACGGCGAGCCATGAATAAACAATAATAACTAAAAAGAAGGAGATGATTTTTTTTTTATTTAGAAAAAAAAAATGAAAACAAAAAAGATAAAACAAAACTTCTTTTTTACGACCAGCGGATACGAGGATTAATGCAAGTGAAGAAGGAAAGAGAAAGAAAATTGGGGAAAGAAGGTAAAATTACAAAGAAAGGGAAAAGGAAAGGGAAGATAGAAGAAGAAAAGAGAAGAAATGTGCTACAGCAAACATAAACAACCCTCCAGGTAATTCGAAATTTATATGCATATTTGTCTTTTCTTTAAGTTTTTCTTCATAAATTATTATTATTATTATTATTATTTTTTCATACACGAAGAGGAATTGTAATTGTTCTTATAGAGGGAAGACAACGCCACCACTTCCATGAAACTTAAGAAAAGATAAAAACAAGTAGCAATTTTTTTTTTCTCTTTTCAAATTCTTCTTCCCACATTTTTTCTCCCTATATTCTTATTTTCTTTACACTGTTTTTTTGAGGGAACTCGTAACTTGTCGCTGTGTTTAGTTGTTTTCATTTGTTTCGTTTTGTATTAAAAGTTGTTGATTTTTTTTTGTTTACTCTTCTCCTCTTGAAATTAGTGATGTTGTTATTTTTGATAGCCCCGTCTTTTTTTTTTGTTTTTTTTTGTTTTGTGTCTTTTTTTTTTTTCCTCCTCTTTCGTGTTTCAGTTTTGTATGACAACTCGCTCACATTCGCTGCGCCGCTCTTCAGAGAAACCTCTAGTGGTGGCATGTGCAATGTTAATGCCGAAGAAAATAATATATAAATAATATATATATATATATATATTATTTATATATTTGTATATGTAAAAGGAAAATTAAATATGTGAGATAAAACCAAAGATGAAAGACGAGGTGAAATTAAACAGGACAGAAGAAAAAAGAAAAAAAAGTGTCATCGTCGTGATCACAAGAATCATCTTTGATTAATAAGTAAGTAAGCAAGTGCGTGTTAATTAAATTAAATTTTGTAATTAATATATAACAAGAAAATGAAAAGAGAATACTTGAGAGATGCCACTTCATTAGATTTCACACCATTTTTTATTTTTATTTTCATTAGATTTTTTTTTCATTTTAGATGCAAATGTGGAGAAAAGCGGAAGGAGTCGTACTGCCGAGTTGAAGGTTTTTTGTAGTACCTTTTTTCTTGTTTCGTTTTTATTTGAAAGTGAATTTGTGGTTCTTTCCTCTTATGCTCTTGTGCTCATTTACAAATCTTGTTACGGTATAATTTTTTTTTTTTTAAAAAAGAAAGTGAAAAAAAAGCAAACGGAGCAAATCAAATTGACGAATGAAAGAACGAATAAATGACAACGAAGAGAAGAAAAAATAAAAAGGAAATTGGTGAACATATGATAAAAACAACTAAAAACGGGGGGGGGGCGAAAAGCAAAAGAAAAAACACGTCAACATAGACAAAAATACATAGGCAAACATATACGTCGATATTATATAAATATAAATATATTTATTTATTTATAGTATTGATGGTTGTATGTTTGTGTGCGTTGAAAGGGAGTGAGCGCCGATAAACTCCCTTTCGTGCGCCTTTTTGTTGTTGTTGTTTTTTTTTCCACATGTTTGTGTTTTCGTTCTCTCACAGTTCTGTTTTACCTATTACTCGTTATCAGTTCACTCCGTTAGATGTTATACCGCTTATTTATTAATATAAATTTATTTCCCTTGCATTTCCCTCATACCTCATTTCTTTTTGTCTTTTGAGCTCGGTCGCATGTGTGAGTTTTTTTTTTTTCAGCAACTCAATGGATGAAAAGTGAGGAAGAAAAGGCAAAAAAAAACATATATATATATATATATATATATTTATTTATTTATTTATTTATTTATTTATTTATTTATTTATATGTTTAATTTGTGTATGTTTTTTTTTCCCCCTCTTCTGCTTGGGGGTATGTGAGGGAATTTCACCTTCCTGTTTCTGCAGGAAGTAAACCGCATTTAGATAAATTAAAAAGAAGGAAGAATAAATGTTTGAATCGATGAATGAACGAAAGAGTGAAGAAATGGAGAAGTTATGGATACGGAACAACACTGCGCATAGAAATTTTTTCAATAAAGAAAAACTTTTCCACCTCCCCACCCCTTTCCATCATTTACTTCTTCTTTACTTTTTCTTCTTCAACGAAATTTGTTAAATGTGTTATTGTTGCTATTATAACTATTGCTATTATTATCATTGTTGCTATTATTATTATTGTTGTCGTTATTATTATTTTTTTTTTCGTTTGACCGCTCATTTATTATTGTTGAGGTATTTCCACCTTATGTGAGCGAACGGCTTTGATAAAGTGGTGAAAGTGCCAAGAACTGTAATATAAGTTTTATTATGACAGTATTGATAATAATGATGACAACAACAATAATAATAATAATAATAATTTATATGATAGTTATAACAGCAATAATTTGTAACAACAGTTACAATATTGACAAATAAGTTGATTTCTTCCATGGGACACACACACACACACACACTTCTGTTTTTTTTTTCATTTATTTATACACTGAAGAGACTGGTGGTATGAAAAAAAAAAACTGGAAGGAATGAAGAAGGAGATAAAAGAAAAAGAAGAATTTAACTGGAAAAGGGGTTTAGATAATAACAGTGAAAGTTCCACCTCCATAAACGCACCCACTTCCTTTTCGTATTTGTACGTTTCCTCCTCCCTCTCATTTTTTTGTTTTAAATGTTGTCGTCGGTTCTTTTCTTCTTCTTTTTTTTTTCTCCCCCTTTTTTTTTCTCCCTCCTATTCTCTTTCTTGTTTTGTTTTTGTATACTTCAACTTAAGCAAAGTAAACGAAAAGAAACATTTCTTCATTTTTACTTTCTCGTGAGTCGTCTTTTTTTTCTTTCTTTTGTGTTGTTTTATTCGAAACCTTTCTTCCTTCAATTCCAATGATTTCCTCACTTTAAAAGTGAAAGAAAAAAAAAAAAGAGGAAAACGTTACCAAATTAAGCATGATCAAAACAAAAAAAAAAGAAAAGATAACAAATATATAAACGTATACGTATACGTTGAACTCATGCCTGCGTAAAGAAGAAAAGGAGGAGGAAGAAAGGGGAGAATAACTAAAGGGAAAAGAAAATAAGAAAAGAAAATAATAAATGGGGTGGAAAAAAAATTAAAAAGAGACACATGCAGTTGAAGGAAACAGAGAAATGTGAGCTGGAAAAAAAAAAGGAATCAAGAGAGAAAGAGAGAGGAAAAAAAAAGAATATGTAACGACCGTATAGAAGCACCGTGACGATGAAGATGATGACAATAATAATACACATCTTTGTCCCCCTACCACCCATACAAAACACTTTAAAACTTTTGCCAGAATTTTTTTACTTTTGTTTTTTTTTTCTTACATTCATTTATCTATTCTGCAGAGAAGAATCTAACTATTTATTGAGTAGATGAATAAATTATAAGAAAAATGACAGAAATGATGGGAAGAAATTCGTTTAAAAAAATTGGCGATTGTTTTTGTGTTTGTCTATTTACTTCTTTTTTCGTTATGTTGGTGGCGTTTTTGGTGCATTTTTTTTTGTTTCATATAAATATGTTTTTTCTTTTTTTGGTTACTGTCGTTGTTATTGTTGCAAAGGGTGTCGCGTGAGTTAGTATATATATATATATATATATATATATTTCTTAGGGGTTCTCAATGTGCGCGCCTCGTATAAAGTATAACGTAAAGTTGAAAAAAAAAAACTTAAACGTAACCAATAAATGTTGACATATATGCATATATATATATATATATATTAGCTTTACGCTAACGTGCTTCGCTTCTTGTTCCCTTGTCCATAAAGAAATATCTATATATTTATCGTTTTGTTTATTCTGTTTCCCCAACTCTTCCTCTTAGTGTTTTTACAAACATGTGATACGCGATGCCTGCTTCTCTTCTTTTTTCTTTTCTTTTTTTTTCTTTGCTGTCACACTCTTTTTTTTTTGAACAATAAATTTAAAATATGTAAAATGAGGTAAATAGTGTAACTCGACGTTGTTTACTTCAAAGCGCTGCAGTTATTTGTCTCAATAGTTTTTTTTTCTTTGATTTGATTATAACATATATATATACATATATAAATATTCGGCTTATTGCGTCCGTGCTAAATCTGCATTTGGCTCAAGTGACGAAAATTACTGTTGCATAAATTTGCGAGTACTACAATTACCGCGAAATAAATAGAAGATATTTTAACCTATAGGTTATAAGGAGGAGTAGTATTTGAAGAGGAAATTACGCAAAGAGGTAACATATAAAAAAAAGAAGAGAGGGAAGAAAAGAAAGTAGAAAGCAGCCTGCTATCATCAGTGAATACGTAAGTAACAAACTGAAAAACAAAAAAAAACACAAAAGGAAAGAGTTGGAATTGAAGTGTATATTTCATTTGTTCAAATGCAACAGCGTTCCATCAGTCCTGGTCGTGGTCGCGTGGTACCGAGAGGACAATTAACGCGGTCAGCGAGGGGCAGTACAATTTCATGCAGCAGCCCTCAGAGACCGCAAGCAGTTGTGAATGAATTACACCGCCGTGATGGAACAAATCCCACTACTGACCGGGGCCGCCAAATTGCTGAAGAGGTGGATGAACTAATGAATGAAGTGTATGGAGGAACGGCCCATCAACCACCTCCCGAATCTCTGCAGCGGCATGCGGAGGGCGGCAACCTCTTGGCTCGCTATAAGACATCCATCCTTGCTTCTGCTTTACCAACTTCATGGCAGCGAGGACCTTCAGACCCCGCAGGTTTGTGCTTTGATGCCAGTGACCGTAACTTGTTGTGTATGGATGTTTATGAAAAGAAGGGTCTTTGTGTCGTGGGTTCCGCGGATCATGGACTCAAGGTATTTGACCTCGCCACTGGAGCAGAAAAGCGAAATCTGTACACAAAAAAGTACGGTCACACCGAGTGGGTAACGTGTTGCAAATTTCTACCAGACAGCGGCAAGATTCTTTCGGGTGGGATGGATAGTAAACTCTGTTTATGGGAGGCTTCCGGTCCCGCTCGTTGTACTGATTTAACTGGTCATACTGGAAGCATCAGCCAGGTGGAAGTGTGTGGCAATAACGGATTTGCTCTGAGCAGTAGCTATGATCGGACGCTGCGACTGTGGGATTGTGGAGCTGGTGGGCGGTGTATTGCAACGTTTGCCGGTCACAAAGCCCCTGTGATGATGTTTTCGTGGTGCGGGACGCAATTACTTTCAGGTGATCGACAAGGGACTGCTAAAATGTGGGATGTGGAGAGCGGCGAGTGCCTTGCGACAATGGCCACGAAGCGTGGGCAAATAGGTTCGCTATGGCATACACTTCACACGAGTGTGGGATTACTTTCTGCTATTGGGGATCAGGGTGGGGTTTTAACCGTCATGGATTTCCCCCGTACCGGCAGTCGGCCCATATTCCAAGGTGAGCTTCACCCGGGTGGTGTAATAAGCAGCATTCGCTCGGTAGATGAAACTCCATATTTGATTACTGCCGGAGCGGATAAGGTCATCCTCACGCTCGATCCGCGTGCTGGTTTTGCAGTGGTTCATAACTTCACTGATCACCGTGATTTCATTTACTCGATGGAGACATTTGGTCCGTTGGTATTATCTGGTGGTGGAAATGGTTGGTTGCTGGTACATAATGTGTTGGATGGTAAATGTTGCTATGGGCTGGGCGCTAATGGAGCAGCTGTGCGTGAAATACGTACAACATCGGAGTATCTGGTGGCGGCAGGGGATGATGGCAAAGCTATGGTTTATAGTTTTAACTGAGTGTATAGCATCGCTCTCATATACGGTTCCTTGTTTTTCCTCTTATCTGCATGAATACGTCGGCTCTCATAAGAGCGCGCGCTTGCAAAAAGGAGGGGGAAAGGCCAATAAATGTTTTTTGTTCGTTTTTTTTTTAATGTTGGGTTCGTTCATTATTATATCGTGTTTTCTTTTTTAAAGGTTCATGCTTTTCATTGTTACCATACCAACTTCGTGCGTTTTATTCACCTCCGTTTCCGTCATTGCACTGGCCCATAAAAGAGTAGAAAGGTATGTTGTATTTTTGTGTAAATGTAATTGAAACCGTGCAAATGACAGTTTCTCCCTTTTGTTTACGTCGTCTTGCCGCAGTTTCTCTTCCTATTTCTCCGTGCCACACTTGTTTGCCCGTTGATAATTATGATCATTTTATATGGGTGACATGTATATATTTTTTAAAAATCCTTCTGATATCACAACAAGAGGTGAGGAAAGTGAACGAAGTAATGGTGGGAAAATCAATAAGTTGACGGCCGTTCTTTTTTTTTTGTTTTTGTTCCCCTGTTTTACCACTTGGGTGCTTTGCCCGTGAAAACTTATAATTACTCTGCTCGTTGTGAGATGTTACAATCAAAATTGCTAAAAATATTCCACATTCTTACATCATCCTTATTCTTCATTTTTTTCCTGTGATGACAATTTACCACCTGCTGTCGGCAACAAACAATACATCTGCAACACGAAGGAACAAGAGATAAGAATCGGTATATTCAAAACAGCCACACACATATATATATATATATTGTTAAAACTTGTGGTAGAAATAAAACGAAAAAGAAAAGAAAAAATAAATTTTCTTTGCGAGTTATGTATCGTTTTTCAATCAGTGGTAGTGCTCTACCTTCTTCTGTGGATTGGGCACTTCTCCGGCATTTGCCCACTTGGAGACTTAATAAATATACAATGGATCCAGTAAAAGGAGTAGGGAAAGATATAGAGTGTACAGATGATGAACCATCACCATTTTGGGTATCAGGAAGAGAAATTCGGCTTCTCCGTATGACAATGAGTCGCTCTTCAGCGTCGCCAGCGTGTGGTTCTTTTTCTTATGGCGAAAGGAAAAGTCGTATTGCTGACAAATCCAAACAATGCGGATGGGGGAACGATTTTGTTAGGTGGAATAGAGCCATCAGCGTATTTGGTGTTCCATATCTCAACGCCGCGGACACATCTTTTTGTTCTGTATTTGATTCTGTCACATGTGTAAACTTCGAAATTCCCTTGACAGAAGGTGGGGGAGTTGCATGGTTGCCAAATGGAGCTCCGTTATCAAGTTCATTGAGGTGTTTTGTTGAAGAAAATGTAACAAAGCGGGGAATTACATCCGACTTCTCTTTTCACTCACCGTATTGGTTAGAAGTTGAGGGGTTTCAAAGCCGCTGGCCTGGCGTTGATGTCGCTCCTGCTGCTTCTCCACTTTATATCAAGGATGTGCCGAAAGGGTTTATAAATGCGGAGCAGACAACAGACGCTTCACGCTTCGATTCCGTGTCGTGTGGTCCACAGAGGCAACACGAATGCTTACTGATAAGTGGCGTGTATCATGTTTCGCTTAACTCGTCTCTAAAACTCGCAGATGCTCTTGCGAAAATGACAAAAGCTGAAGAAGGACAATTACTGCTTCCCCCTTCACTTCATGAAACATCTTTTTCAAGGAGCATGCCATTACAGGGGTCTCCGCAGTGCAGTGAGATGGAAAAAATTAATCCTTGTAATTTGTGGGTTGATGTGGAATTTATTGAAGCAGTTGGTTGGTCTGTGCACAGTGCGGCTGTGGGTGTGGAACTTCACAAAACACAGCTTCTTTTGAATCAACGACCATTTCCACTCCAACAAAGTGGGTCAGATAATTCGGTAACATTAATAAATGCTGTGTTTATTGTGGAGCGGGATGACTTACTGAATTTCATAACGTATAAGCCTGACCTCATTGGCTTCACACAAAAAATTTTCATATACTCTTTCACAGTTATCAGATTGGCTTTTCAAGCGTACAAAATGAAATATACTTCAACTACGTGGGTTGTTGCTTCTGCTCTGGAGGGGTTCAACATCCGTGCCCGTAAAACAGATGGACTCGTGGGTGTTGAAGTGAAACTTTTCATTCGTCAGCAGAACAAACATTTCACAACTGTTGTCGTCAATAGAGACGAGTTGAACATGTCCGATGAGACCGTTATGGAGTTACAACAGCGCTGTGTATAAATAACAGATAATATTTGCCATGCGAATCATCACAATACATCAAAGTCTTTATGAAGTTTTTTCTGTCTCCGTCAAGAGTCGTTTATATTTATTTGTGATTATACTGTTCCATTTTTTTTTTTTAAAGGCCTCTACTGCTATTTTTTTTTTTACAAGTTTCTCTGCATCCTTTTTTTCTATTTCTTTTGTTGCTGCATGGTTACTTGCTAAATTTGTTGCATTGTCGTTGGCCACGTCTCCTTTTTTTCTTTTGCTTGAAGAAACTGTCTTTATGTGTATTTTATTTTTGATACGAAGTACTTATGTCTCTTTTGTTTTATTTTTGTTTTCTCACTGATGCGTTCTTTTCATTTATTTTCCCCTGCTTTCATTTCGTCATGTACTTCCAATATTTTCTTATTTTCCCCCTCTTGTCACACATAAATTCATATTTCTCTTGCATTGAGAATCGGTCTGCTAATATCTTTCACTACTGCAAGTTGTTAACATATTCCACAAAAACATCTTTTTTTTCCTCCTTTTCTTTCATTTTCACTTTGTTTTTTTTCTTTTCATGCTTTAAAGCATTTAAGTAGGTGCAAACCAAAAAGGATTTAGAAAGACAACCCTCAAAAGGCTTGTTTTTTTTTCTTTTTCCCTCTTTATAATATTTTTCATATTTTTCACCCACTACTCACACGAGTCTGTGGGTTCTTGAGTAGCTCTGCTTGATCACGCGACCTGTTGCAGTTTCAACTTGTACGCGTGCGTTGTGAAGTTCCTATTTTGCTTTCTTTCGCCTTCTAATTTTTTAAATTTCACTTCCTTTGTTTTCTTTTTTGTTTGGTTTCTTCTACCCACTTTTTTGTCGTTTTTGGTAGTTTTTTTTATTTTGTTTTCCTTTTGCGACCGGTTGTTGTGTATTATCTCTACCACTTTATAAATACATACACAGGCACAAACGCATATCAAAACTACCAACAAATACCGAAGCGGAGGAAGATAAACGAAATACGCACCAGCAGTGTCGTTTTAATCCTTTTCATTTTTTTTCTTTTGTTTTGTCCTTTCTCACATTTGTGTACCCAAAACTGTGGTTTCATGAACGTGCGTGTTGCTACAGCAGTTCGTATCCTACCAGGAACTGCAATAGCAGACAAGCAATTCATTCTTTCTTCGGTCCACAAAGCCGTTGATGGGCAAACTGTTGTAGTGGACAGTTGTGGCGATGGGTCGCGGCCGATGATTGTACGGGTTGATGAGGTTTATGATGAAGAGGATAATCAAAGCTACTTTTATGAGCAATCCGTTAGGGATTTGGTGTGTTGTGCATTTGATGGGAGTTATTGCACGGTATTGGCGTATGGCGCTGCGGGGAGTGGTAAGACGTATAGTGTGCTTGGACCCAAAGCACAGGAAAATATAATGGAAGAGGCGGGGATTTTCCTACGTGTATTTGAGGATTTATTTAGGTATCAGGAGAAGATGTCCAAGCGGAGGCACATCATGTTTTTCGTAGCAGCACTTGAGCTGGTTGGCGAGCAGGTGTTGGACTTGCTAAAGAGGCGAAGTAAGATTCCTGTGAGTGATGTGTCAAGTGATTATCTTTTGCACAACCTCCGCCACGCTGAAGTCACCTCGATGACCGAGGCCACGAATGTCTTCAATTTGATAAACGATATGCGCCAAGATTTGCCTACCGATGGAATTACACGTGGATCACGCTCTAGCGCTCTTATATTTATTGATATTGTTCAAGTTGCTCACAAACACTTCCCCGACCGTCCTACGCGGGATAAATTAGTGGAAGTGGGCGGATTCTCTGTTGAACCTAGTGTGCGAGGCATCCTGCATTCGCGTGTGTTATTGGTAGATTTAGTGGGTAGCAACATCGGAAGAACCTCAGGTATTGGAGGAGAGGAAGTAATAGAGAATCTGGGAATGGCTAAATCTTTGCAAACATTGGGTATGTGTGTGCGCTCCTTGTATGTTGGGGACTCGCATATTCCCTTTTGTGATGCCAAACTAACTGAGTTGCTGAAACCCTCGCTTGCTGAAAGTACGTCGCGCGTACTTGTGGTGGCCCATGTTTCTCCGCTTGCTAAGGATGGTGACGAAACGAGAGAAACATTGTGCTTTTGTGATCGGATAAAGGAGTTCAAAGCTGATAAATCCTACAATGTTCCGTCCGCAGGGTTTGGGGAATATGAAACTCAGCCAGTTACTCAGCACAGGGAACTTCTTGCTGATGTGAGAATTGCGGCTGCTGTTGCCTACTATACACCTCAACGCCCTTATTTTACGTCGATGCTAAAAGGTGTGAGCGTGAAAGAGGCACGCGATGCCGCAATTGTTTCTTTGAAAAACGAATTGGATGGCCTGGAAATGAGAAAGGAAGCGGAGTACATCAGTAAAGCAAAGGAAAAAATAATGAAGGATCGAGATAAAAGGGTACGCGGTTTCGCATCTAGGATGAATCAAATGATAGAGGAATACGAGGTAATTTCCCAGAAGGTCAAAGAAGAGAAGAAAGTTAGCAAGCACCTTACAAGGGAGTATGAAGCTAAGAGTGAGGAAGCCATAACGGAGGCCAAGAAGGCAAAAAAAAGTCGTTTGAAAGCCCAGGAGAAGGTGGAGAACCTTCGGGAGCAGCTTGGTTTGCCGAAGGTTGATTCGAGTTTGCCTAATCAGGAGAGTTCCCAATCACATAAGTACGATGATGACAAAATGTTTTGTGGTGGGTCGACGGAAGAACTTTCAAATGAGGAAAGGGAAAGGGAAACACTACTTGACAATCTTGTGAATGACTTTCAAACGGCAGCCAAGGACCTCAACGACGTCCACGCGACGTACGCGAAGCGCCTCACCGCCACTCAAAGGCAGAGAGCGCAAGTGCGACGTATAAAAATGCTTTGCTCAGGAATTATATTGGATAGCACCCTAGTGGAGGATATTATTGATTTCATTATCGATCGAGCTGTTGATATCTCCCACAAGGTAATTAAACCATCGCAGCCGTATTCTTGGAAAAATATTGAAGGCCTTAGCACTGTTTTGAGAGGTGGTAACAGACTTTATCCACCGTTGTTCAATTCTATTCCAGATGCTACAAAAGTGGATAGTACAGGAGTATTTCATAGATGTACTTTTCTCAGCTCTGACGAAAGCGATGAGGAGAACTCTCACTATCCAGATGAAACGCGGCGGCCAGTTGAGATGGACAATGATTTGTACGAACATTATTTGGCGATGGGTAATACGCAAAAGAAGGTGAAGGAGGACGGTAGTGCGGGTTCACAAAAGAAGTCAGCAGCAAAATGGGGAGGGGAGATTTCAGAAATTGCACGAGACGAAGCGAGAAAGCCCGCGAAGGAGAATGCTGAAGATGAGGGTGCTGAGGGAAGTCCGATAGGATTAAATGCATCAGCAACGGAATCGCTACATCTCGATGGCGACAACGATGGGGAATTTAATCAATCTGATAACAATGTCGAAGAGAGTGAGGAGCCTTTGACGGAATCGGAGAAACAGCGAATGCGGACACGTAGGGACCAGCAATACCTTATGCGTGTGTATGACTCACCTAACTTGGTCGACGATCTCATAAAATTCTTGCGCGGTGGAACGGTAATGCTGAAGCACGGACGCATAGGAAAACCACATCGTCGCCTGTTCTGGGTATCTATAGATAGGGAGAAGCGAAAGCTTCTATGGGCAGATCCCGATGCAACCGCAAGTCGCTCTAGCTCGTATGTTGACCTTGACAACGTGAGTTACATTCAAATAGGCTGTTTCAGTAAAGTTTTCAAACGGCACTGCTCGACATCGACGGATCCAAGTTTTTACCGTAGTTTTACTGTTGGTTTGAAAGATGGTAGTCGTACGGTTGATATTGTAGCCGACACATTAGCGGATTTTGAGGCTTGGGTGCTTGGCCTGTCTAACTTGGTGAGGGTAGATCCATCGTGGGGCGGGAAGTTGGATGTCTCAGTGGAGGTAAACTACGACCGTCTTAACTGCTTTGAGGTGAGTCTTTGCGAAACAAATTACATATTTCCTACGCAATACCTCATGTTAAAACGACGTGTGACGCAGCTTGCGGCCCACACCCTCGAGGTTCTTCAGCAATGTGGAAATGATGTTGCAAAGGCCCAGGAAATTTTGAATGGTATTCATCCCCCAGGAATCAATGACAAGGGTGCTGTGTACCTTACAAAGGGTGAGTTACGCTTTGTTGGTCGCAACGAAATAGACATCATCCGTATCACCAAAATATGGATGTTGTTTCAACAAATGAATCTTGTGTACGATGACAACTTCGTGCCGGCGACGACATTCGGTATTACTCGGCGGAGTTAGTATTCTCTTTTTTTCTCCATCATTTATGTCTTCACCTTACACTTCGTTGCTGTTTTGTGTCTTTGACAAACTTATATTATCACCATTATTTTTTAGTTTCTTACATTTGTTTTGTTTTGCTTTAATTTTTCCCCCTTTCTTTTCCCTGTACATGTGGTATGCATACGTAACTTTCCTTTGCTTGATGGAGGATTGAGGTATGGCAAACCGATACGTGGAGGATGATTAAGAAAAGATATGGGAAGTGTGAGGTTTAATGGAAGTGCCCTCACGTGGCGGTGGTGAGGGTGGTTGTCGAACTTTTGGATCGTAATTCCCAACGTGAGGAGGAAGCACAAAGCAATGGAAGGATTGAAAAAAATTAAAAAAGAAAGGATATAAAGGAAATAAAGAAAATAAAAGATGAAGATTATATGTGAACATCTGCGAAGGAAAGAAAGCAAGTGAAAAAGAAAAGAAAAGAGACGAAAGGAATTTTTCAACTAGTTGAGCATATGGTGTTTTGTTTTTCTTACTAAAACAAGTAAATGCATATACATACACGTATTTTGTTTGTATATATAAATACATATTTTCACCAACCTTGGTGGGTTTGCGTGGCGAACGCTACGCAAACTGGACATATGGACTTCTAAGTTTCTATATGCTGTCTTCTCTTTGTTTCCTTGCGATTACACTTTTATGTATTTGTGCATTTGCTTCCACCTTTTTATGTGCTTAACCTCATATATGAAAAATACACCGGAGTGTTTAAACACACACACACACACACATATATATATATATATATATATATATCACTATCTATCTCTCAAGCAGGAAGGAAAGGATGCAGTGATAACTCCAAAAAGGTATAGGAGGAATAACGGTTTGGATGAGCGGCAGCACAACCGTAATAAACGATAATAACGTGTGTTTAACAGGAGGGAAACCATGAGCACACATCTAAGTGATTACATTGTGCAGTGGTAAGTTTCTGCAATGATTGAAGTTAGAACACGGTAAATTCTTTCGTGTGCTGTTGTTGTTCCTTGCTTCAGTTTTACGGTTGCGGGTGCTACTATTTAGGGTACAATTGAAAGAGAATGTGTACTGTAAGTGGCGGCTCCTTTATAGTCGATACAACGTGAGACTGAAGGAATTCACATGCTCCCCCTTGTTTGACTGTCATTGAGCTCTTCAGTTTCTGTCCGCCTTGTTAGTGTGCCTTTTCATTATGCGGTCTCCTCTTTCTCTTACTGATTTCATTAAGAATAACCTT
Source organism: Trypanosoma brucei gambiense DAL972 (assembly GCF_000210295.1). NCBI lineage: Eukaryota > Euglenozoa > Kinetoplastea > Trypanosomatida > Trypanosomatidae > Trypanosoma > Trypanosoma brucei. Next base: position 637,629 of record NC_026739.1, read on the forward strand.
CACAGCGGCTGGAAATTGCAAGGTTTACAAACTGCAACTTAACTATTAAGGTGACAACCATCAGAAAGGGCTTAATCGAGGAGGGCTATTCTTCAAGCAAACCACAACTGGTTGTAGCAATAATGAGAGGGCCTGTTACTATATTACTACAGATTTTATTGATGGTTGTAATTATATTTTCTTCACTACCTGTGGATACATGGGCGGCGTTTGGGCACATGGTTGTTGCTGAAATTGCTAAACGTAATTTAGATGCAGACGTGCTGGAGAAGGTGAAGCAGTACACGCAACATCTCTCTGAGAGCGGTCCGTTCCCCAAAATCCCTGATTTTGTCCAAAGCGCGTGTTGGCCCGATGACCTTAAAAGCTATGACCTGGGGGTCATGAACGGTTGGCATTATACAGCAAATGTATACAGTCGTGATGGTTTCGAGTTGAAAGAACCACTGCAACAAAAATCTAACATAGTAAGTGTAATAGACAGTCTCTCCGCGACATTAAGCTATCATGAAACCCCTTTGTACGTACGCTCCTTTGCGCTTGCCCACCTTATCCATCATTACGGTGACATTCATCAACCCTTGCACACCACTTCGCAAGTATCTTCTGAATACAAAACAGGAGACCTTGGAGGTAACTTAGTGCATGTGCGGGTGAGGAACACCACTACAAAACTGCATTCATTCTGGGATGATATTTGCCGTCCTAGTATTTCCATGAAGCGCCCTCTGGAGGAAAAGCACTACGCAAAGGTAAGGAGTTTTGCCGACCGTTTAGTGGAGACGTACGATGTCTCCTGGGAGCACAGGAGGCAAACTAACGCAACTATTATGTCCATGGAAGGTTTTGAACTCGCAAAGGAGATTGCTTATGCTGGTGTTGTTAATGGCAGTCAATTGAGCTCCCAATACGTGGATAGATGCGTGGAAACTGCAGAGCAGCGTATGACTCTAGCAGGTTACCGATTGGCGACTCATTTGAACAACATACTCGGTAGCAAACCAGCAGCTCCCGCTGTTCCACCGGCTGAGGGTGGTGTGTGTAGTACGGCGACGTATGGAGCAATTTTGATACTAGGAGTTCTATTTTGTTGTCATTTTTAATTTATCTCTGACTATTAGATTGTTACTTATTTACTTGTTCCTCTTTCTTCCCCTCTCGTTATGGGCGCTAAAATCTTTTTGTTACTTAACGAAAATCCTGTGGAAGGCTTCGTTCAATTATAATGAATTCACGATTTCTTTATGTGGATCTAAAGGTCGTTGTTATTCCCATTTGTTTTTAGCGGGCATTTATCTATAACGCGTATGTGCACAGTTATTTGTTGTATTTCACGTTTTGTCCCGTCGTTCTCATGGTCGGATGCCTTTCGCGCTATGACGGATCCCATATTCCACAAGGTAGAAACGACACTGGGTTGCCTAGTGGTGGTGCCGCAACTGAGAGGGTGATTGGCGCAACGGTATTAAACAGAGGTAAAAACTGCCTTTTTTGTGTGTATTGCGGATTGTAACGTAATTCTCAGGTGATATTTGTTTTGAGAAAATGAGAACGGGGATGCAGCAACGTTTGTGGAATATTTGTGTGCTTGGTTGTACCTTTCGTTCCCTCTCAGATGTACACTTATCTCGGCATGAAACTTGTTATTACTTTTTCTCTTTTTTCATATACCCTGCAATATCCCCTACAAAATGATTTACCTCTCCGACATATTGACACTTTTTTGTGTGTTACAATTGGTGTATCGGTTTTTAAACCCGCAATGTTGGCTATATTTTGTTCGTTTCGTTTAATACATATATATAGGTATATGGATACATCTTAAGCGTATGTTTAACCATACTATTACCCTCTTGTTTTTAACTTGTTATAAATATATTTTTAATGTTTTTTTTTTAAAATGAAAGTGAGGTAGCGTTAGCAAATCACACGACTAGGCTGTGTGGGATCGTTATACATCGCCACATTTAGTGCTTCTGCTCGTTAGACGCTGTGAGATTTATATATTTTTCGGTCGTGTTTCCACCTGTTGTCACTGTTTCATCAGTTTATTCCTTTTTGCACCTTCTCTCTCCCTTCCCGTATCTTCTTATCTTTATTTGGGAGATATCGAGTAACACATTACATGGAAGGGGAACTTGCCTTCGTGAAGAGTGAACATGTGCTGGACAATATAACAGGTAAAGAGTTGAATGCTTTCAAATTGCAGGAGCACTCTGGTGACAAAGTTTATGTCCCACCAAATTCTAATGGTAATTTTGATCTTAAGGTGGGCCAACAGTACACAAATATCGGAAAAGACACATCCGAGTCACAAAAAACTGAAGGGGGGAAGACGGTTCTCCTCCACAGCCCGACCTCACTGACACCCACCAAAAAACTTTCGTCTGTTGGCGACATTGCCGTTAGCGCGGCGAGCGTGCTCGATGTTGACGGGAAGGATCTGTTTTTGAGCCCAAAAGAGGCAAAAAACGTTATTGATGACGCTGAAGGAAGTGTCATTTTCTCACAGAAGGGGCGCGATACCCCCTCCATTTGTGGTGCCGCTGAAGGTGTTCGATTGCAAGACGGTGCCAGGGACATGTTGTTCTTTTCTCCACTTCTTCAGCCGCTGGAAGCCGGTGGGAAGAATTTTCAAGATCCCGTTCATGAGTATGTTCACCTTCCCAACGTCGCAATTCGCATTATAGATACTGTTGAGTTTCAACGCCTCCGCACGGTGAAGCAGCTTGGTACCGTATGCTTCCTCTATCCTGCCGCTACGCACACGCGATTCGAGCATTCCATAGGGGTTGCGCATCTCGCATCAGAGATGCTTAAACACATTGCATCATGTCAACCTGAGCTTGGAATAACCAGAGCAGATGTTTTAAGTGTTATTATTGCTGGTCTCTGCCACGACCTCGGACACGGGCCCTTTAGCCACTCCTTTGAAGTTGCTGTTAATCGCATTCGCTCGAAAACTGGTGCTCGAAAACTGTGGCGTCATGAGCATATGTCGGTTTTACTGTTGCGCCGCATTTTAAAGAAGATAGAGATTAGAAAATACGGTTTGAATGAAGACGATGTGAGATTTATTGAGCTATGTATTACTGGTCTTCACCCTTCGAAGCGCTGGCCGGAGAACATTGGCAGACCGGAGAAAAAAAGATTCCTGCTGGAGATTGTCTCAAATAAACGCAACGGCATGGATGTGGACAAACTTGATTACTTTCACCGTGACTCGATTGCTTGCTATGGTCGGGCAGCCGTTGATGTGCAAATTCGTCGACTGCTGAAGTCGTGCAAGGTACTTTGTTGTGAGGAGCAGCACCAAATATGTTTTGAGGAAAAGATGGCCCTTAGTCTCGGGGATATATTTAGTGTACGGGCAAAATTGCACAAACACGCATACCAGCACCGCGTAACCCTGGCCATTGAGCAAATGATGATCGATGCACTGTACGAGGCTGAGCCTTTCTTCCTCGTACCTGGAAAAAATGGCAGAAAGCTACGCTTGTCTGAGTGTGTGGATGATGAAGAAGCATTTTGCAAACTTGGTGACTGGATTTTGGAGGGCATTACTGCCTCCGACGATCCTCGACTAGCGAAGTCTCAGTCACTTATCCGGAGGATAATGGAACGTGATTTGTACTCGGTTGTGGGAATCAAAACGTTCATCTCATACAATGTTGAGCTAGGTGAAGATGACATCAGAAATTATATGATTCAACATTGTAAGATGCTGGGTAGGTACAGCGAAAAGCTCGATTCCAACCTATTGGTTAACTTCATCAACATTACTTATGACAAAACAGACAAGTCAGGTATCCCCAATGACCCTATTGCTCATATGGCGTTTTACAGCCCGAAGAATGTAGGCGCTGGTGCCTTCCGGCTTCCAAAGGAGCGCAAAAGTCATATTTTCTCCCCAATATCATACGGTGAGAAGTCAGTTATTGTTTTCGTAAAAGAAAAGGTTTTTGTCGACGTTATTCGTGACGCCTTCGGCGTATGGGTCAGTGCGCACGCAAATCTACTGGTCGTTGCTGTTCCAGCGCACAATGGGAGGACAGAAGAGAGCCCTACAGGTTCTGCACAATCCTCGCGCTCTCAGTGTCTTAGTGGTCGAGCAGACAACCAAGACAGCAGCAGTAATAACAATGACACCGTTACCATATTGACTGCCCCCAGAGCGTATGTTGAGGGGTTTACGGGATTTTCAAGTTCCCAAACGAATGGAATCCCTTCGTACTGTCAGAGCGAGTCAGAGTCTACTCAAGCCAGTCAGTGCAGCGCAAGCGGTTTAAAATTGCCAGAAGGAAATTTAGCGGGAAATAAACGCAGCCGCTAAACTACGTGAAGAAACATTAGCAAAAGCAAAAAGATTGTGATTGGAAGCAAAGTGGTATGGAGGGGGGTAATGTTTCATAACGACTGCCTTTATGTATATATATATATATATATATATATATACAAGTGTCCCTATCTTTATTTTTTTATTGACTGTGCGTTGCTTTCCCTTTTCTTTGACTTCTGTCTCAATTCGTTAGAATTTCGTTTACGGCAGTGTTTGATATCCGATCTTCTTATATAATTTTTTGAAAATTTTTTATTGTTATAGCAAAATTTGTGCGCATGTACGTTGTAGCAACGTTTTTCCCCCTCTTCCTTGTCTTGCTTGTGGTAGCAGTAACTGAACAGAAACTGGGAAAACGAAATTATATAGAGAAATGAACAGATGGACAAAAACGACCGTTAATACAGAGAAAAAGAAAGGGAGTCAAGGAAATACGGAGCGCATGGTGTCAGGCACAAATAGCGAAAGTATTGAAGGAGATAGAGAAATCATAGAAACGTAAGAGACACGGTAAAAACATTTTTACCTTGTGCCTCACATGCCATACATTTGTTTCTTTTTAGGTCGCACAAAGTGCGGTCGTACCTCTGTTTAGAAACACTTGGACGATAGAAAAAAGAAAGCAGAAGGAATATTTTGCCTGAGTATACCTCTGTTTTTTTTTCTTACTCTAATATGACTTAAGTTCAATATACTCATTTTTGAAACTTTTTCTCTTTCGTTTACTTTTTTCTTTTTATTATGAAGTGGGAGGTTTTGAAAATCACTTAGTTAGCTACAACAAGTTGCTTCGTTTTATGATGTTGTGCACATGGTCTCGCCACCAGCTTTATTTCACGTGATTTATGAGAATGACGAACTTGTAGTTGTCAACAAGCCAAATGATGTGCCAATGGACGGTGTAGGTTGTGAATTAACGGTGGAACGGTGGGCACTGGCATATCGATCAAGGCGAAATGATGGCGACAAAGTGGACAGTGAACGCTTCAATGAGGAAGTTATGAAGGATGCCTCCCAACTCCCCGATTTTGTTACAGAGAAACCAAAGGGTAAGAAAAAAATGGTTAAATTCGTTCATCAGTTGGACTACGCTACAAGTGGTGTCCTCTGCATTGCGTTCTCGAAAGAAATGGCCGCCCGACTTGCTCATTGCTTTGAGATGAGGACGGCAAAGAAAGCGTACGTTGCAGTTCTCCACGGTAGTGTTTCACCCTTATCAAGTACAATTCCCAATTCAACATCATTTCTTTCGAGAAATGCGACTCAAGGTGGTTTTCGCTTAATTTCAATTAAAGAAGTGTCGAGTTGTCAATTCATTTTGGACTGTGTGCGGATTGCCACCGGTCAAACCGAGCCAAATAACGTCGTATCGGAAGAGAAGATTATTGAAATTAATCTCCCAGTCGGTTACGATGATGACGACCCTGATAGGTTCCGCATGGCTGTGAATGGACGTGACGCAAAGGAGAGCTTAACATACATGTATGTCCTTCAAAATGGGTATCTGCCTTGCCCGTCTAAAAACTGTCAAGTTTCTGTAACAAAAGTTATTCTCATACCGCAGACGGGCCGGAGGCACCAACTCCGCCTTCATTGTAATGCACTTGGGTTCCCGATAGTCGGTGACGTAACATACGGCATATCTTCATTTCCTTCCACTGTACTACACCAGAATGAGGCATTAATGGAGGGAAGGAACACGAAAGATGTTGAAGTACCGATAAGAGCAAGTGATTGGTCTCGCATGATGCTTCACGCTTGGCGTCTCTCTTTTCCTTTGAATGTAGAGCCGATTGGTGACGGGAGACAGAGGAGTTTACTGAAGAGGCAACGCCGACGTGAGACACTTGGATTGGATGATGCACACAGTAGTTGGGAAGACGGTGTATGGACGCACTTCCAAACGGAAGACCCTTTTGCGTTAATAATGGAAGACAAACCCTAGTGATTGAACTAATATTTTGTCTTTTTTTTTTTTCTTCGTGCGTATTTTCGTTTTGTGGTTGTTGGCATTGTTCTCTCTACATTCCCTTTCAGTAGTTTCTGTCTCACCACTATACTTTCTTCATCGTTCAAATACTCAAAGACGAATACAAAGAGAAAACTAATGCTGAGTTCTCGTAACTACCATTTTTTCTCTTTTTTGCATTATTATTCTTTCTTTTTTGTAAAAAAAAATATAAAATGGATGTGTGTGTATAAGAATATATAAATTTGAGAAGTGATTTGTAGTATGCTGCATGAAATTTACGCTCCACGGGATGTCGCAAGTATAGCTTGGAGCCGGCGGAAGCTAAGTGATTTTCAAAAACTAGTAAATAAAATACGAGAGGGGTTTGTGCCACCAGGTCCAATACTACTTTACGGACCATCAGGTTGTGGTAAACTTTCGTCTGTGTTAGCCATTTTTCAGCAGCCACAGCCGCAAACTCCTGGGGGTGGTGGCTCCTCTTCGCGTTGCTCTTTTTCACGTGCTCGAGTGTTGCATTCATGTGACGCTTCACCATGGGAATATCACCAATTTCTGATGGGTGTTCTGTCTGAGCACGGTGGCGCTAACAATAACGTAGTGGTCGATTCAGATAAGTCGGTTACTGCTAAAGCTCTTCAACGGGGTGAAGGTTCGGACGGCTTTTGTGCGGCGGTACCACATGTGGTAAAGTTCTACGGAGAAGCACCAACTTCACTTTTGCATTCGGTAACGCTTCGTTTTCTTAATTACTACAACGCATACAGACACGAAACTTCCCTATGTGGTAACTCCGTCGGCGCAGTGAAAGATGGGAACTTGCTCACTTTACGTCGACATATATTGGTTTTAATATTCACCACCCATGACACACACAATGAAAAGGTGGCACTGGGGAAATTGCTGCCTTCAAGTATTCTTAATCACCCTTGTTTGCACATGTTCTATTGTCCACCTGTGACGGAGCGAAGTTTAATTACTTGCATTAAACGGGTATTCAATACGGAGCAACTTCAGAGACGGAAACAAGGGGAAACCCCTCCTCCTCCTCTAAATGATGAGGAAATTAAATTATTGGCCGAGCAATGTCATGGCGACATCCGCCACGCTCTGCTTCAAACTCAATGGCTTTTGTTGAACACAAATGATCATATAGCGGGTGAAGAGCAGAAGGTACAGAAGGCACCGCAGAAGCGGCGGAGGTCACCACGTGTTGGTGCTCAGGCATTGAGGAGTATGGAAGATCTCCTGGCTGATGATTTTGAAGAAAGTAATACGTCTGGAAGCATGGTAAAACCGCCCAGCACAGCTAAAGGAGACAATATGAATGGTGATAATGAGAACTCGAATAGCTCAAAGTCATTGTCGCAAGAAAATGAAGGTCTTTCAGTATCTAGAGATGATTATCTTGATGTCTCCCATGCTGCAGCACGCGTACTCACACAAAAGTACACAATGGAGTCAGTGGTGCAGCTACTCAACGTGGAACCAGACAAATTGCTCGGGTATCTCACAAACAACATGCTCCCTTACTTCCTTCCTGAACATATGGAGCCATGTGCACTAACCGCTGCCGCCGCGAGTTATTCCGATGCTCTACGTGTCTCAGCTGTTAATTATAGGTTTATTCGCAGCAACCATGGACTATTCACCACTTCGCTCACTGGTGACAATGAAAACGAAGGAACAGGACCTACAGATATCAGATTGATATCCCTTCTACTCTTCGGCAAAGCTTATACTGTCTACCACAAAAATGTTTACGTTCCAAGTGTGTTTGGTGGGAAGCGGGCGCCCCCTCATCTCGCCTTTGCGTATCCACGGTTGAGGGAGTTGCAATTTGCTCGTGGTCGACATAAATTTCGTAACGATGAATTGGAAATGAATGAACATGGCTCTGAGCGAGATGGGGAGAAAAAGTTTGCCCTTTTTTCGAGTGAGGAGGAATGGCGTCGTGACTTTTTGCACCGCTTAGAGTTGCAGTTGTCTAATGGCGAAAATCAGATAGGACCTGTGGTTGATGTATTAAAGGAGACGCTTCCGCCACTTCTTGATAGGTGCAACTCACTGGATTCGCTTATTCTCGAGTATGCACCGTATGCGAGGCGGATTGTGCTCAATCACTCATCGTCCCCCTCGGAATCACCTATCCGTACTTGTAACGCAAATGTCAGCAGCCCTTCGAGATGCATTGGTGGTACTACGCCACCTCCAGAATTGAAGAGCGCAGGGGCGCTTTCACGTCCAAAGCGGACGTTATTTATGGCTGGACAGAAAACTACGACAGTAGGCCATGAACAGCCCAAACGCCGGTGCTCGAACCTGAGATATCGTGCATTGTGTGTCGGACTTCAAAAAACGCCGCCAATCAGGGAAGAGTTTTTTTACTTACCCACCGAAGAAGAGGAATGTGATGATGATGCACCAGAGTGTTTTTCAGGGCAGACTACTGTGCGACCCAGCGGTGGTTCTTCATGGTTGCCCGAAGGAGAGGTAATTGAGGAGTTTAGCGATTAAAATTTGTATCCGGGTTTGGGGTTCTTTCGGCATTTGCAGCAGTGAATGGCACACGTATGTGTTACGTCCAATTTTTGTCTATTGTATTTGTGCAAGTGTGTTGTGAACGCACTGACATGGCCGATTCACTACCGAGTGCCTTTTGTTTCTGACATCGAGTTTTTGTAATTGTGCGGAGTTGAATTATGAATGACGCCCTACTTCGGTTGTTTTTCATATCGTTTGAGTGTCACACCTACGTTGCGCGCTAACTTGTTCATTACATCATCATTTTTTTTTATACGTCTGGCACAGTGTACATGTCCACTTAACTTTTGATCCACATTATGCTGCATGCCTCAACACTTTTTTTTTATACCTTTGCGTTCTCAACGTACTCATTTCTCCCTATTTTTCATCCCCCCCCCGCAGAGTTCCGGCTTCGCAGGACACTACACTGGACGCAATTGCGATTCATATCTTAGGTGTGTTACTGAAAGTGTACCAACCGGAGAGAGTCCCTTTCGTTAACTAACTGAACACCTCCTCCCTTTTCCGAGGGTTGTAGAAGTTGGAAACTTTCGCTGCTCAAGGGTTTCGACGATGGACACTTACGCAGCGTTGCTAAGTTTCAACTTTATGGCCTCGTGGCGGACGGGCAACACAGTGATCGATACAATGATCGCGATCATTATTCCGTTCTTGACGGAGAAATTTTCTCGTTTTCTTACTGTTGACTGGCCGAACTTTATCAGGTGGGTTATTCATTTCTTCAGTACAGGTCGTGAGGAGGCGCGGATTCAACACGGCCTGACTGATGAATATATGCACGCAGTAGATCTGACTGAGGGTGCTGTTTTACAGGAAGCTGTGGAGCAGTACGTTAGCGAACAGTTGAAGCCAGTGTATAAGAAAGGAGAATTTCTGTTTACCTATGTTGGGGTTCGTGACACGGCAAGTCGGTCAGATAATTTGGCCAAAGTACTACGCCAAGACTTCAAACTTATCTCCCGTCCCTTGAAGGAAAAAACAGATCTTGGTAACGGTATAACGTTAGAAATACGGGAGGATGAAGATGTTGCAAGCGACGACAGAGGGGATGGAACATCGAATGATAGACATAAAGGCCTTTCCGGTGAAGTAAGTGAGGGAACCGTATCACGCAAAGCAATTATGCGAGAACTTGTCCTAACAGCTGATGGGAAGTTAGGAAACGGGAAAGACAGAGTTATGGAACTTGTGCACAACGCCTACGATCTGTACGTTAAAAGGAGGGACGACACAGTTAATACTCAACGCTACCTCTACCAAGTTGTTCAGAGTGTAGACGAGAAATCGGCCTCCCAGCCAGGGTTAATGAGGGTTAAGCGATATCCCTTGTATGATGTGAAATCGTTCAAGTCACTGTTCTTCCCCAATAAGCAAAAACTCATTGACCTTGTTGATCAATTTGAATGTAAAACCGGTAAATTCGCGGTACCGGGATTTCCTCACAAATTAACACTTCTTCTGCATGGTCCACCTGGAACCGGCAAAACAAGCCTCGTAAAAGCGATTGCTCAGCACACCGGACGGCATATTATGGCTGTTCCCTTATCACAAGTGCGAACGAATCAGGAACTTATCGCCTACATGAATGATCAGCAGTTCGAAATTGTCAACAGTCGAGGGAGTGTTACAAAGATATCTCTTCGGGCAGAGAGGGTCATCTATTTATTGGAAGATGCTGATGCCACCTCCGATATCATATTAGCAGTGAAGAAAAATGACAACGCAGCTGCTAAGGCGCTGAGCGACGCTGTCAAACCATTTAAGAATATCGATTCTATTAGTATTAAAGGAGTGTTGGATGCCTTCGGTGGCATACTTTCCGCACCGAGGAGAATCATTATAATGACGACGAATCATATTGATCGACTTCATAGCTCACTAGTAAGACCGGGGTTTGTTACCATGCAACTATACCTGGGAGAGTTCACGGAAGAATATGCTTTGCAAATGGCAAGGCATTATTATGGTTGTGACCCCACAAGTGAAGAGCAGCTGCAATGTCTTGAGCGCGTTTTGCGCGAAGCGGGTGAGAAGGGAATTCGTTTTAGTCCTTCAGAGATGGAACAACTCTGTGCCGAGTACGATACCCTTCAAGAGCTCGTGGAGGCATGCGCAAAAGGAAGTAGGCGATCTGTCTTCTAGTAATCTCTCTTTTGTTTTACTTGACATTCGAAAGCGTCATGTGTGGAAGAAAAAGAAAAAAAAAGAGCAGCGAGCGGGAGGAAAGAGAGTGCGTAGATGCATCAATTTTGTTCCGATTGTGCACTGGTGGTGCTGTGGTTATTTTTGATTTGTCGTTTTCGGTGTTGGGGGTATGGAAATACCGCCAACTTTCCGCATTTCTGAGTTGTAGAGGAAGTAACTTGCAACTTTTCGCTTTATTTATCAACTGTGATGGGGAGTAATATTATATTTTATTTTACGTGAGCTTTTACAGTTTCAGGCTTTCGGGAAATCCGCTCGCTTTTCCCCCCTTCATCTGTATTCGTTGCTGTTTTGGGAACCTCCACAAACACTGTGCACAATCTTAAGGAGCATACCTCTGCATAGGTGTAGGTAATTCAGCACATCGCCACAACCACCGTTTGTTTGTTCATTTTTACCTGTTTTGCCGTATATTTAAAGGTCCTTACCACAAAGAAAGGAAATCATTAAGTGTGATCAGTACTGGTGATCGGGTTTCATGGAAAAAGAAAAAAAACCAGTGAATATTCTACTGCTAGTTACGGGCAGCATTGCAGCCGTAAAGGTGGGTTTACTTTTGGACCAACTTGTTGATGAGGCGTGCAGTGTTCGCATTGCTGCAACCAAATCTGCTTTTCACTTCATCACACGGGCTCAGCACTCCAGAAAGGGTATACAACTTAATCGGATTCTGACGGATGAGGATGAATGGAAGGAGTGGCAGGGGATGAATGATGCAGTGATGCATATTGAGCTTCGTAGATGGGCAGACATTGTCGTCATAGCCCCTCTTGACGCTAATACATTAGCGAAATTGGCTGTTGGTATGTGTGATAATCTCGTTACATGTGTTATGCGAGCGTGGGAGGTACGCAAGAAACCTGTGGTGTTGTGTCCAGCTATGAATACCGCCATGTGGACGCATCCTGTCACCGCACAACAGTTGCGTACGTTATGTGATTGGTACGGTGGTGATCCCTCTCAGTTACATATTGACGTTGAAGAAGCTAATGAGGAGGGGTTTAAAGCAGTGCTACCCAACACCTTAGAAACTTCTCTGTTCCAAATCGTTGGCCCGGTGAAGAAGCGACTGGCGTGTGGTGACGTTGGTATTGGTGGAATGGCTCCTGTGGAAGAAGTGGCACGGGCAATAAAACACACAGCAAGCCTCATTAGAGCTGCGCGCGCCACACCAGCAACCACTTTCGAAAATGAAACGAATAAAAACGGTAAGGGCGCGGACGAACCGCAATAAAAATAATGGTATAGGACCGAGGAAGGTAAGGTGGTCGGCACAACAACTCATGCGCAGTCACAGAAGCGCTATTAATTCCATGAAACGTTGATTAAATTTTTTTTTTTTCGCTGCCATTGTTCTTGTTTATTTTTGTGTTGAAGTATATGATGGTGCAGCGAATAGGTCTTTTAAATCTATCGCACGTTATCCACATCACTTCTACATTTACTTTTTTGTTTGCTGTGTGCATTTGTGTTTGTTATTTTTACTAGTGAAACCCGCAGGTGGTCGCGTTAGTTGCTTCACTTACAATGGCAACTTCCTGAAATCGTGTCTTCTTGGTTCACACTCCATTAATCAAATGCATGCCTCGTTATGAGTGGGAATGATGTTCTTTGTTTACAAATGAATGCGATATCCTTTTCTTTTGTGTTCATGTCGGAACTGCTTCTTCGTAAATAGGTACTGAGTTTCTTCGGTACCGTTTACACCACACTTATTGGATATTTTCACTGTTGTTATCAATGCTGTCGATGGTTTTTTTTTTCTCTCTCTGCTGAAGTTTGCTCTTATAACCACACATCTGGAAAGGAAAAAGAGCGAGCAACCAGTGTGCAAGGGGTAAGTTTTTCTTTGTTTTTCTGTATTTGGACTAAGAAGTCACTTTGTATGGTATAGTATGGATGGCAAGGAAGATGGTTTAAACAACCGAAACTCAAATACGGATACTTCTAAGGATTTTCAGATAGTGGAGTTGCGTGCCATTGAAAAGGAACTTTTGGTACTGAGGGCACGAAGTGAAGCTTGGGAGTCAACCGTAGCGGAGGTATTGGAATGGATCTCAGGTGCCTTAAGGGGAGATCCCCTCCATCTTCAACTCATAGAACTTCTCCTCGAAGAGCTCGACGGAAACGGAGGAATCGAGAGGGTCCTCACTGAGGAGAAATTTTGTAAATTCTGCGGCTCACATCTTTTTAAAATGCATGATAAGTTGCCATATTCATCATCGAGGTCTGCTTTTAGTGGAAGAGAAGCAAGTGTCTACGTTACCGGAAGCAACGCAGATTTTGAACAGAAATATTCACACGTTTACACAACTCCCTTTACATCGTCCTCGTTACCAGAGGGCAAACCCAATTGGTCAGGAAGGGCAGATTCACCGGAATTCAAAAATCCGTTTTATAACCAGTGCAGGTGCTCGAGCAGTCCTCCACAAGGTAGATCAGAAGATTCATATGGGCAAACGTATGCCCAGAACCGTCGCCACGGAAGTTACTGGAACTCAGCGGAAAGGCAAAGCAGTTGCGTATATAGCAGCAACAGGGGTAGCCAATCTGGTAGCTGTTATATGAATTTTCCAGGCTATCACAATGTCCGGGGAGCACCTACTGATAACAGTACGGCTTACGAGGCTTGTTCAACTTCGGAAACGTGGAGAAATTACCCAAATGAATCTCGTTTTCACGTATTTGATAGTGGAAGCGACGAACAGCGTCCCATAGATTATTTGTACATCCGTGCATCTGGAAGAATAATCCCTGTTGACCCAAGCGACCGCTGGCCCTTTTGTTAGGGTACGGTTTTGAGAGTTTTTTCATTTGTATTGTTTTCATGTACTTTATCTTTTGTTTACGGTTTCTCGTGTCCTCGTGCAATGACGGGCTCAAAAGCCTTTTATTGCATTGGTTACGCAAAAAAAATAATAATAATAAGTTCTTGGCGAAAACTATACTTTGGAGGATAACGCGTGGAGAGAAAAAAAGGAATATATATGGTGCGATGGGGAGAGAGCTGGGTACCTTAAATGGCGCAGTTAACTACAATTGTTACCAGTGCACTGTTTGTACTCCTTTTTAGTTCTTTTCCTTCACACATGCCAAGGTTTGTGTGATGTCATTTTTTTCGAATGCCTCATTGCAAGCCTTCCGTATCGGACTGACGTTTGAAATACTTTTATTTTGTACCAAATTGATTTTCTTTTCGCTTGTATATTGCTCTTCTTCTGATTCTTGCTAATATTTGTAGGTACATCGCGTGAATAACAGTTTTTGATTTATGCTGTTCCATGTTGTCTTTTTTTTTCCCCCTCGTCGAATCACTTAGCAACCTTTTTCATACCTATTCGTGTATTTGTGGGTGGGTTGGTGGATACGTGCTTCGTGTTCATTATTACTACGTATACAAGCATTGATCGTTGTTGCTACCGTTTCCCATCTCTTTATTGCGATATCACACGAACGAGAAATCTCGTTTTCCAATTTTTTCTTCTTTATTGAAATTACTGGAGGGCATCTCTGTGTTACAGCCATGTCTAAGTTTTACAAGGCTCAGACAGAGATGGTGCACACATGGGAGTTTACCGCCTTTATCCGTGCAGTAGGCGAAGCCCGCTCTAAACAAGAGGAAGACGAAATCATACAACGTGACCTCGGTAATCTCCGCAAATCTTTCGAAACCGCACACGTGGAGGACTGGCTACTGAAAGAGTGCGTTGTGCGCTTGCTTTACGCTGAAATGCTCGGGCACCCGGCCAAGTTTGCGCACATTCTTTGCGTGAACCTTTCAGCAAGCCCTGACTTGCTGGTGAAGCGCACTGGTTACCTTGGAACTTGGCTCACAATTGCACCACAGGAGGATATCATGATTCTCATAGTGTCTAATTTGCTACGCGATATGAATTCAAGTAATTTTCTTCACACTGCTGCAGCATTAACTGCGGCATCGAAAGTAGTGCGGCGCGACCTCATCTGTGCGATCAAACCGGAAGTGGTGAAGTTGCTTGACCACTCAGCACCACTAGTACGGAAAAAGGCTGTGATAGCGCTGCACGCCCTCTATCGTAACACAGCCGATCTTGTCGACTACAAAAACTTTTTTCTCAGGGCACTAGGTGATCCTAATCCTGCTGTTGAAGCCGCCGCACTTTCCCCATTGTTAGACATTGTCCAAACAAATCCCGAATTGTGCCGAGACCTGACAGAGACTTTCATAAAGGTTCTCGAAAAAGTCGTTAGCCGCCGGCTGTCAGGGGACTACGAGTACCAACGCGTCCCAGGGCCTTGGTTTCAAATCCAAGTTATGCGGATTCTTGCAGCCCTAGTATGTGACAGCGGTGAACTTGCTGCAAAGTGTGAGTACGTTTTGACTGAAGTTATCACGAGAGCAGACACGGGGTCTACCATCGGATATGCAGTTGCTTGCGAAGCAATTAGCTTGATAACTCGAATTCCGACGATTCCCTCTCTGATCGAACTTTCAGTTGAAACGACCGCAAAGATGTTTGCCACGAGGAATGTGAACTTGCGCTATACTGCTATTCAGGCACTTTCCAACCTCGCGCGTATCAACACTGACTATCTTCGCAGACATCAGGAAGACATTTTGGAATGTTTGGGGGATAGTGACGAGATGATTCGCCGCAAAACGACGTTCCTACTCCTTTCGATGTGCAACGAGGGAAATGTGGATATTATCGTTAAAAAACTGATCAAATATTTGAATAGTCAGATCGATAATTATGTTCTTCAAGAGCTCACTCAGAGCATCTGTAGAACGGTGGAGCGTTTCAGCATGAGAAGGCTATGGTATATTAGTACGATGAACAGACTGCTTCTTTGCGCAGCCGAGCATGTTCCATATTCCTCAATTCAAGGAATGTTGAAACTCATCGTCGAAGGCGATGAATCTGGGGACGAAGCGTCGGATGTGGCATTTCGTTTGCGTTGTGTGGAGGAATATTTTGGACTTATTAGTTGCTCACAAAAGAAGATGCCAGATGCTTTGTGTCGTGTAGCCGCGTGGGTTGTTGGTGAGTATGGCTTCCTTGCCACTGCGATAAATCGAAGACTGATGGTTGACGGACTGTGCGATTTGTTTGCTAGAACGGACAGCGGTGATGCACGGGATTGGATAATTATGGCGGTGATGAAAATTGTTGCCAGTGATGGTGTGGTACCAGAGAATGTGAAGGAGCTCATAGAGCGCTTCAAGGATAGTAGGATCGCTACGACACAACAACGCTGTTACGAATTTTCGAGGCTCACGCAAATGTTACCTTTGATGAAACGGTCGCTACCGTTGGATAGGTGTTGTGAAGAGGTCGATATCGAGGAGACATTGAGTTTTCTCAACCCCTTCGTGCAGAAGGCGCTGCTCGGTGGTGCAAAACCTTATGAGAAGCGACCTGTTTGCCGCGAGGTTCGGACGGAGATTCCGCTCTGCATTGAAAAATATGAAACTCCTCAACTGAAAACTTCGGAAGCGAGTTTGACTTGCGAAGTGTGCGACACGGAGGCGAAACCACCGGAACTCGCAATACGCCCCAGCACGAGGCGATGGGGCGCTAAGACCGGTAACGCAGCTGCAATGGTTAACACGGGTTTGGCGCCGGATTCACACATGCGGGAAGTCGGTGGCGGCGAGAGGATAACCTTATCGGCTCAAGTGGCTCGCACGGGTGCGACGTTAGATGAACCTTGCGGAGTCTTTGGGCCACAATGTGACCAGTCCTTACCAGCTACCCCACCGACTTTAGGTACAAAGTGTTCTAAAAACAAAAAATTGCTGGAAGATATTTTTGACGCATCAGTTCAGCTGAAAAAATATCCCCACGTTGCGCAGCAGGTGCCAGATTTATTTGAGGCTGTCGAAGTGGAAAACAAAAAGAATCTGGCAGGAAAGAACGGCTCGGCTCTTAGCGTCCACATGGAACACGTAAGGGAAGAAAGAGCGGTGGGTATCACATTGTTTATGGTTGGCAACGTAACGGTGAATGATCTAGTAGTCAACGTACTTCCTCCGTCTAACTGCACTCTCCATGTCACATCACATTCTGTACAATCTGCGAAGCTTACCGGAAGTACTACTATTACTATGGAGACACTGAAGGTGAATCAGTCACTCGAGGTAGTTATGCAACTTCTTCTTACTGGATTCCCAAATGATATGCATGTGCGGGTAAAGGTAGTTTATCGACGCTCCAAACCCTTTGACATGATTGACGTTGGTAAATCAGAGTCCACAACTGCGACCATGACGCTGCAAGTGGGTGATTTTCTTCGTCCGGCTTCGTCGATGACTACCGACACGTTCGGCGAGATGTGGCTGAAGTATATCGGGGAATACAAAACAACACTTCACGGCACTGCAGCATTAACACTTGAGTCTATTAGCCAGTTGCTAATGGAGCGGGCCTCTCTACGTGTCGTGGAAATGATTGGAAATGAACTCATAGTTGCGGCTGTGCTGCCTGGAACTGATCAACTACTACTGGGCCACGTTGTCCTTGTGGATCATCATTGCGCCAACGCGACCTTTCGTGCGCAAGATAAAAGGTTAGCGGAGTTTGTAGTCCGCTCATTGGACAGCGCGATACCATTGTCGTAGGAAGTGAAGAAATATAGCGAGTACATAGTGGTAAGGAGGAGTCAAGCAACGAACCTTTTCTTTTTAAATTGTATGTAGCTAACGGCTGGTATGTGTTAACCACCGCTCATAGTTTTTCCCCGTATCTGTCTGTCTGTCTGTCATGAATTCAAATGTTAGAAAAGTAGGAATATTTTCTCCTGAACCGCATCATACAGATTCCGCCATACTCGTGAGTGTGAAGCAAGAGTTGATGTTGAGTGGCAACACCGAAGGAAAACCTCGATCAAAGGAGAGACAGTTTGATTTCTCCAGTTACCCTTCACGGAAGATTGCTCTGCGGTTAGCTTACCATGGTCACATATATTGCGGGTTAGTGAGACAGGCGGAGACGCCTAACACCGTAGAGGCATATTTAGTTGCTGCGCTGGAACGACTTCGATTTGTGGAGCCTTCAGGACCTAAAGATTTCTCACGTTGTGGTCGAACGGATAAGGGAGTGAGTGCGCTTGGAAATGTAGTGTCATTTACGTCGCGAGCATCCTCTTGGGCGACGGACGAACATCAACAGCCACCGTTAGATTACTGCGAAAAACTGAATAACGTCCTCCCACCAACCATCCGTATTGTTGGATGGTCATATGTGAACGCTGATTTTGATGCCCGTTTTTCATGCACTGGGCGAACATATCGTTATTACTTTTGTAATCGGGGACTCAATCTGGAAGCGATGCGCAAGGCTGTAGGGTACTTGAAGGGTGTTCATAACTTTCGAAACTTTTGTAAAACGGATGTTGTGAACGTGAATAACTACGAGCGCCATGTTCGTCACGCAGATATTGTAGGTAGTGAGATGTTGCCCGATTTGGTATCTTACTTTGAAATCGAAGCAAACTCATTTCTATATAATCAGATACGATGCACTATGGAGGTGCTCTTTCTCGTTGGTCGTTGTTTAGAGGAACCTGAAGTGGTGAAGCAACTCTTAGACTGCGGGGACCGAAAACCCGTGTATCCTCTTGCCGACGCAACACCGCTTGTGTTGTGGGAGTGTCACTTTGAAGGTGTACGATGGAACATATCTCAACGCGCGTGTCTCAATGCGGAAAGTGAGTTACTAGACATCGCAACTGCGCTTTTGATACGGTCTACGGTAGCGTTTTCCATGAGATCCCAGTTGTTTGCCTGGTATAGCGAACACACTGACGATAACGGTGAGGCAATTTTCTTTGAAGGGCAGAATCAAGGGATTTGTCCCGGGGATCAGTGGTCTGTTGTTGGTAGCGACTGGACGGATGAACGCACACACAATAACCTTCGTGTGCGTAAGTCGGATATATTCGCTCTTTCTAAGAAAGTAAAAATGGGTTCGAAGGAGCCCTTAACGAGTAAGCCTTACACTAAGTTGCTTGACAGAGAAACTGAACGTACTTTTGAGGAAGAGGTGGAGCTTCTCAGTGCGAAGAAGCGTGCTAGATTTGAAGTCAACATGGAGAAGAAAAAGTTCCACGAGGAACATCGGTGTGGTAACCCAACTTAAACTACTCCATCGCACTCACTTGTGCGTTCCGTTCAAATCCGTCTTGTACTTTTAAAAAGATGTTAAATCATAGTCCTTTGGGTCACTTTATCGAACTACTAGTGTCCTTTTTTTTTCCCACCTACTACTACCTTTTCATCCTTTCTCCTATCATTTATATGAGTACATGTTTCCTCGCCGTTTTCTCTCTTCTCTTTTGCTTTTTGTTTGCGTATGGACTCTCAAAGTGATATTCGTCACCATTGTCCTGCGATGGCCAGCGAGTGCTCCGCTTTACCTGATGCGTCACTTCTGCTGGTGCTGCTGGACGGGCGTCTGCGTTGCGTTTCTCTGAAGGACGGCAGAGAACGTTGGTCTGCTCAGCTCCCTGGTGGTGAGATGTTTAGCTGCGGCGAGTCGGGAATTATTTCTGAAAGGAGGCAAATGCATCCGTCTCCTTCCGATTTTGCAACATGTAAGCAGTGCGAAGTCATGGGGGCGCGATATGGTAACTCCTTTACAACGGATAGGTATGTATCCGTTGTGCAAAACCCATGTGGTGGTTGTAGCGGGTCGTCCCAGCATCCCTTCTGTGCTTCGTTACCGAATAACGAGGTAGATTGCTGTCTCATTTTATCACCACAGGAATCTTCGGACGTCGGCCGTTCCCCGTCATTTGAGTGGTACTTTTCAGGAGGGGTGAGTGGGAAAGGACGTGATAAATTATATTTTCCGGTAGATGTGTTGCTTGAGCATTTTAGTGCCTCTCGGTGTCCAGCACATGGGCTGCGGGATTTGAATCATAGAGAGAGTGTGTACATTGAGTTTGACTTTGATAACGGTGTGGAACTTTTTCATCTCAGTGCTGAGAGGGGACTTTCGGTGCCTCGGCCTCGGAGGCCCCTGAATGATAATGTCAGCTCTGACACCGCCGTTGCAAGCGATGGGAATGATGGCCCTCAGATGCCACTTTGTTCAACTTCCCAAATTCGCATTGCTGTTCAGCGTGCGACAGATTATCGAACCCTTTTCTTTCCACCAGTCCCTCGTTACAGATCAGGCCCGTCAAAAGGAGTAGAAGACAACAGTCGCTCCCTTTTTGTAAAAAAATCAACGGTAATCATAAATATTGTTGGCTGCCTCGAAACGAATTCACTGAAAGGAACAGGATTGGACGACACGCTACGTATTGAACAAACGCTCTCCGATAGCGGCGTTCGTGTTCATTGGCTTGCAGTTGGAGACAATAATAATGGCCCACAACCCACAGTGCCCGTTTTACCAGGTATTGTAGAATCTTCTCCTGTTGTTTCCGCATATGTTTTACATCCTCACCGATTGGCTACTGGTAATGCAGTTACTGAAGAGTATTGCGCGGGGGTTATTGATTTTGATGACGGAACTAGTTATGTTATGGCTTGCTGTCAAATTCCCATTTTAAATTCATCTGCGGAGCCATCGAAGCATGCGTTGAGTATCCAGTCGTGCTTTCCTGAGAATTTTCGTCGGAAGCGGCTGCTTGGGTTTGTCAATAGACAGTATGGAGTTTTCTTCTCGGAAAGTTTAAATGTGCCATCGAGCAGCTCAAGCAGCACAGTTTCTCCCTCGCCGCTTCCTACAGGCTCTGAGTGTGCATCCAACGATAATGAGAACATCTCTAATAAAGCGGTGGGCGACGGCTTTTTTTCGTGTGAGGAATCTGGGGAGGAGGCGAACCACCCATCCCCAAATGAAATGTCGAGCGGTGCGTTAGTGCTTGGGAAGAGTTTGCTGTCTTTCAGTGAAAGTGAAAATGTTGAGGCGAGAACACAAGAAAACTTCATGAGCGGAAAACAATCTTTCTTCGACGAGAACTTTGATGTTTTGATGATTTTGGGCAGTGGTGCCTCCGGTGTGGTGCTTCTCACCCGACACCGTGTTACTGGTGTTTTGTACGCCGTTAAGGTGTTGATTGTGAGAGATAAATTTGCGGAAACTGCTGTGATGCAAGAAGTGCGATTGCATGCTGTACTTCACAATGAGCACATCGTTCGTTATTACACCTGTTGGTCGGAGATGATCACACCAGCGCGGTTGCGCCAACTTGCCAGTGTTGGTCTTTGCAGCAAAAGGGAAGTAAGGCAAACATTTAGGGCTTTGGAAGCCAATTGTGTTAGTTGTGGAAGCAGCCATGAGGGTGCCGGCTGGTTGATACCCAGGCACGAGGGACAATTAGGTAATTTGCTACTGTTGAAGTCACCTGCGGAGGATTGTGCTGGAGTTTACATGGCAGGAGATGACACGGTCGATGATGGCACAGGCTCTACAGCTGGGTCTCATACAGAACCTTCAGAGGATGGCTCTGACGACACAAGGTCAAACTCGTGTGAATCATCGTCTTCAGAACGAAGTTCATCAATTCTTGAGGGGCGTGTTGTGTTTCTTCAGCTAGAGTATTATCGTACAACATTAGCGCAACGTCTGGGGTCCCGAGGCAGCATAGACCGTTTTGAGAACATAATTATCGCACTACAGTTGTTCGCGGCAGTTCGTTATGTACACAGGTCGGGTTTCCTTCACAGGGATGTAAAACCTCCCAACATATTCATTGATTACCGTGTACAATTTTCAGGAGTAGATGGCCCAGGTGAAGAAGACAACGATGAATATGATTACGACCTGGACGAAAGTGATGGAAACGGTTGGACATGTACCAGTGTAAGAGAAGAAAAAGAAGAAAGGAAAATGTGGACAGAGCCGGTGAATGGTGGTGGAAATGATGATGTATCTGCACCCCACCAAGCTTTCCAATCCGTTTTTGAGTTTCTGCAGTTCTACGCAACCACGCCGCCTTTGTCAACGTACCTAAAGAAGATAAAGTGTGCTCAAAACGAGGAGCAGAAGCGTCGGGCAGTGTATCTCATCGGAAAGTGGACATGCAAACGCTTCCTTCAGGTGCGACTTGGGGATTTCAGTATATCAAAATCCTTTTTGGCTCAACACGTAGAGCTGGCGTCGAACTTTGGTCGTACGGCAATGAATACGACTGGAATTGGCTCATCATTGTATTCTAGTCCTGAGCAACTGGAGGGGGAACATTGTACGAGTTCATCTGATGCGTATTCCTGTGGTATTGTGCTTGCAGAGATGTACGTACAGCCTAAAACTGTGTCTGAGAGGCTTCATGTGTTGAAGGCTGTGCGCAACGGCGTTTTTCCAGAGAGCAGTCTTCTCAAAAGGTACCCGGAGCTCTGTGTGGTACAATACCTGACGCTAAAGGATCCGTCGCATCGCATGTCCCTTATGGACGCCAGCCGAGCTCTACGTCGAACGGTTTACCGTATATTGCTCTCCTTTTTTTCTGAGGTGTGAGAATATGTGGAATACCTCCTCTTCGTTTGCCTGTTGGTTATCCACTCTGAGAATAAGTCAAATATTTCCTTTTTGATCTCGCAAACTCCCGAACGTACGATAAGATGTGGGCGAAAGCATCTCATGTTGCTAGTTTCTGGCAGTTGTCATATATATATATATATATATTATTGTTATTACATATTATATACATTTCGCACATACAAAAATTGTTTCTGTACCCTTAAAAATTTTTTGCCTCTCTGCCATTGTTAGAACAGTAATATTTATATCTTTTCATTCCTTCGATTTTCTTTCATTGTTGTTGTTCACACTCTCTTTTATGATGTTAATGCGTTTCGCGCGATTTGTTAAACTGAAAACATGATTTAAAAAAAAGGCTCCGTGGGTGCCTTAAGATTCATCATTTGTACTGCAGCGATGGCACTCATGTGGCGGTGGGTCTCTCTTGGTGGATGGTGTGGCCCGCATCTTATGCTGTCCAAATTAAACGCTCCCATCAGTGCAGTGAAGCTACCATTCGATATGGCGCGCTGCAGCTTTGATGGTCTGCTGGAGTTTACCAACCGCGGATTCGACGAAGGTTTTTTTCCAGGGCCGTTGCAGTCCCGCCCCTTCACACCTGATGCGGCGTCCATTTGGTTGTTGTTCCGCGGTCAACATACTTGTATTACACATTTTAACCTCAACAATGATAATATCGTTCAGGAGTTTATAAATCGCTTTGATGCGTGGGAGAGAATGCTGCTTCACCCCTCGCATCCAGTAACGTTTCTCCGTACTAGCATAGCGGAGGATGCTTCTGAGGAAGTAGAGCTAATACCACAATTTCACTCCGCTCTGCAAGAGAAAAGCGCAGGCAGGTTAAAATTTCGTACAGTTATGGTCCTCCATGACCAGGGGCCCACAACTTGTCGTGTGGCCGAGTTTACGGCCCAAGATGCAGCAGGAGCACCATGTGTTGTGTGGAACCTTGCACTAGATAAAAGTTTACCAAGCACCGCATCACTGCTTGACCGCTGCCACGACGGATACGCGCAAATAATTAGTGAAATGAGCAGTGAGGGTGCATGGCAGTTTTCACGAGGTTTCTTTGCCTACCCGCACCGAAACCTTACACAAATCTTTCACGAGTGGAGGGCGTTCCTGCGCTCCGGGGTTCATGCACGGGTTTCGGTACAACCCACGCCGCACGACTGGGTCGCTGCTTAAGTTGTGGCGCAACGGATGGACACAAAGTTGTGCAGGATGCATTCGATACGAAACGACCTTGGGAAACTGCGGAGGAGGTTGTGCTCGTTGAAAAGTTGTTTCAGGCAGGTGGTGATGAGGTTGCAGCGGTGGAGGCTGCTGCACTGGAACTGAAGCGAGGTGCCAACGAAGTGTTGTTACGTTTGCGTTACGTTACGCAATGCTGAGGTACACATACCAAGGATTGAATGTTTACTACCCCTTCCGGCGTCTTTCTTTTAACATATGGAATACCAATCAATGCAGTCTGAATTGTTGAAAGGAGGTAGTGAAACCTCAAATAAACTGCGTTTTTGTCTCCCCACATGTTGCTCTACCCTGTTTATCTCCCTTTCGCTTAAGAATGTAGGTTTGCATCATTTTTCCCCTTTGTTTCCTCATTTCCTCTGCCCTTTCACGCTGATTTCGTTGGCAAAAAAGACGATAGTTGTGGCATATCATTAAATAACGGTGCGGTGATGCTGGCTTCTCATCTGAAAACCGCGGCGGAAAAGCTCACTGAACATTGTGGAAGAGATGATTACTACTGGACAACTGACAATGAAATGCATGCCGTGCGGCGGAGGAAGATGCTGGAAAAGTATAGCAGTGAAATCAAGAAACTCTATGGACCTGATCCACTAACATGGAAAATCGCAACGGCGGTCGTTCTCTTTCAGATTTTCCTGGGCTCATTGGCGTCCAGCATGAGTTGGCCTGTGTTTCTGCTTACCGCTTATGCAATTGGTGGTACGGCAACGCACAACAGCTTCTTGGCCGTCCACGAAATAACTCACAACTTGGCATTTCGTAAGGCTGTGCACAACGAGTTGTTTGCCATATTCCTTAATATAATTGTGCCCCTACCGTACGCAATGGGATTTAAATCTCATCACAGGGATCATCACAATTACTTAGGGTGGGAG
The DNA here is from genome assembly GCF_000210295.1 of Trypanosoma brucei gambiense DAL972. NCBI lineage: Eukaryota > Euglenozoa > Kinetoplastea > Trypanosomatida > Trypanosomatidae > Trypanosoma > Trypanosoma brucei. The sequence continues at coordinate 662,295 of NC_026739.1, forward strand.
CAAGTTGACCCAGATTTACCGACGGCGCTGGAAGGGAAATTGCTTTCCAGCTACATTGGCAAATTTTTCTTTGTTACGTTCCAAGTTTTCTTCTACGCACTTCGTCCCACTCTTGTTAGAAAAATGAAAATAACGAGGATGCATGTGCTAAATATTGTTGCTCAAATTATATTTGATGTTATATTTTACATGTTATTTGGACCGTGGTGTATTATTTACTTCTTCTTATCACTCGTGTTGGGTACTGGTTGGCACCCATTGGCTGGTCACTTCCTTACTGAGCATTATATCTTTCAAGGTGACGGAAGTCAGGAAACCTTTTCTTATTATGGTCCACTGAACTGGTTAGCTTGGAATGTCGGCCATCACGTGGAGCATCATGATTTCCCGTACGTTCCGTGGAGGCATCTGCACAAACTTCGTGAAATTGCCCCCGAATTCTACGAAAACCTTGAGGTGACCCCCTCGTGGCCTCTTGCCTTATACGATTTCGTGTTTAAAGTTAACATGAATCCGTTCTCACGTACCGTGCGTAGGAAAGGGTCATATCTACGTCCAGATTTGCGGTCCGCTGAGGTAATCGGAAAGGAAGAAAATTAGCACTATATGGTGGTGGTAGTGAGATGCTCTGCATGTTCGTCTCTCTTTATTTTCTCCTTTTGCTTTCCTCTGGTGCACCTCTTACATTGGACTACTGCCGCAATGACGCTTCTCCTTTCTCTTCTATTTACTCCACCCAATGCTTTTTTCCTTGTCTAAATAATCGGGTCAGTGATTTGATTGATTGATTGATTATTATTTTTTAAAAAAATGAGGTTTGTGAATCGGAAGCGGAGATGGAAACATGTTTATGTATGACTATATATATATATATATATTGTGTGAGTATTGATGTATAGGATTGAGGTATACGTCTCTGCGAACGTGGGGAAACTGAAATGAAAAAGGGGGAAGAAGTGCTGCATACCATAAGGAAAGCAATATATATGAAGGGTTGAACTGAAATCTGAAAAAAATGGAGAGAACATCTTGGGAGAAGACTATCGAATAAGGAGAAGAGGAAGGACACGACGCAGTTGAAGTAAATAAATTAATATACGGCAACAGTGAAAACTAGCGTGTTAGAAGGGGGAAAAAAGAAAAAAAAAACGAGTAGACAATAACGTAATAAAATCTACCCGAAGGGGATGTATAATGGCGACTGTTCAAGGTAAGTAGGGTAGTGTGCCTTTCTTTTCATTTGTTGACGAATCATCCTTGTGCGGATGCGGCCCGGCGTTTTCTTTGGGGTTTGTTGTTTCCTTACGTTGCGTTATGTTATGTTATGTTTATGTTTTGTGATTTGGTGCATAAGGAAAAGGTAATATGTGAAGTTGTGTCGCCTGAAAGAGCGTGATTGAAAAAGGAACGGAAACACGAAGAGGAAGTTGAAAAGTAAATATCGGGTTTAAATCGTCTTCAGGAATTCAACTCTTTTTTCCTTGTGTTTTTTCGTTCCCCACAAACGACGAACTTTAAACACACAGGTGAAGACGCGTAAGCATATGTATTTATATATATATGGTTTTCAAACTCTCATACTCCATGAGATGTCCCCTTATCTGGGAGCGGATTTTCATTGGGTTTGAGAATAGTGCGGAGATGTGTTGGTTCTCTCGAAATTTCCTTTGTTATTTTATTCTTTTTCTGACAATCATTTTTCTTTTTTTTTTTTTATCGCTGTTGTTGGTGAGTGGCACGTACATGAAGAACGTATACTTGGACGTATTGGTAGATAAAGTGCTTGCTCTTTTGGCACACACACACACACACACAATTCGCGAGCAGATTTTCGAAGTAAGCGAAAACGCATCTATGACAGTATTTAATGGTGGTGATGTTTATATATATATATATATATATATATCTTTATCAAATTGCGGTTGCATGTTGTGTCTTTACGTTTGGAAGTTGTGACTTTCGATGGCAGGAACTTTCACTGATTGGGGGAAAAAATAAGAAAGGTGAGAAATATCACCAAATAATGTTGTAAATTGTACCTTAGTGAAAATCTGTTTGTTAGGTTCTTCTTCCCCTATTTTCATCGTTTAATGGTCATCAAAACGGTCTAATAGGGTGACGAATAAATGAGGTGTATAAGAGAGGAAGAGGAAGAAAGAATATAATATATGATAGAAAAGGAATTGTGGAAGGAAAAGGAAGAAAGTTGATTGAAAATACCGATTTGTTTTGTCGCTCAACGTCGTCAGGTGCTGGGATGTCGGGCAGGTGCTCGTGGTGACGGGACAACCACAGATAAGAGGGAAATAACCGAGAAGAAGAAGTGTAAGTTGATGTGTGATAGAGAATCTTGTGGTTAAGGTCACCACAACAAAGTAATAAGGAAAAAAAAAATAACGCGAGGCAGAGAAAGTAGAATCAACGAGAGTGTGCCCTCGTTCGCGCCATACTGCTAAATAGCGAGATTCATAAAGCACAATACCAGCTTTATAAGTAGCAGGATGCTCTCTGATTTTGGTCAAATGAATAAATACATTGCCGTATTTGGCTTCCTAGGTCTGAAAAATAGTCTCAGGGGGTTCTCCATATGTTTTTTATTTCTCTCTACGGTCTTAATGGTTCTTATTGTGTTGTTAATTCCTTCTGACATCGTTTCAGACTTAACATGATGGATAACACATTTAAAAACATGTCGGCACACCTTCTGCTTTTCTTCTTTCTTTCTGCTTTATATATATATATATATACGAACAAAGGGAAATTGGTGATACATTCCTGATGACGCACGGTAGTAATAATGATTCTACCAAGATTTCCTCGTGGTTGCAAAAGAAAGCGGAATGGCGCTTTGCCTGGGATCGTCGTTTCGTGGTTCTTGAGGGGCTGCGGCTGTCGTATCGAATAGAAGAAAATGGGCCCGTGAAGAAATGTGGCATTATTGCATCACTTCTTCGTCAGGTTGATTCTAACAACTCACATGCATTTCGTGTATGGTTGAAGGATGGTGAATGTTGGACTCTGCGGGCTGAGAGCAGTGAAGTACACCAAATGTGGGTTGACGAAATTACTCGTGTGCTTGAGAGGGAGGCGTTGTTTGACGCAAAAAATACACGTAAAGGTGTGGTACTAAAACAAGGACTGTGGACGGGCAAGTGGAGGCAGCGATTCGTGGAACTTGAGGGGTGCCGAATTGCCTATCGTGAAAAGAAAGAGGGTCCGGTACGGCACCGCTATGAAATTGTTTCGGCAGACGTTCGAAGAGGTGAGGAGAGCAAAGGGGACGAACTGTTAGTAACAACAGAAGGGGGTAATTCGTTCTGGCTCAAGTTTACAACGCCCGAGCAGTGTGAAGATTGGATGTGTACTATGTTGCGTGGGGTGAGGCGTTCCTTGCCGTGGCATTGGTTGCCGGTGATACCTCTACGGCATCCTCTCCATTGTGAAATTGGGCTACAATTTCATGCCGCTTCCAGCACTACAAGAGGTGGTTCGACTGTGTACTGCTACGGCGGATCCCCCACCTCGGCACTCTTTCGTTATCTTCCCTCTAATGATTTATTTGTACCATTAGTTCAACGAGGAACAGTTGTGCGTAATCTCGTGTCTATCCGACTATCTGCACAGCATCCTATTAGTTTTGTTGACGCCTTGCCGTACGAGGAAAGCGCGCATGCTAAACTCCGTCCACCTCCCTTGCTTGGTGCTGCCATGTGCACCCTCAGGGGTGTCCGTTCCTCTCCACAAGCTGCAGCATCATATACCGATGATTTTAATACAAGCGCCGGTTCTTCTGCCGTTGTGAATGGGAGCTCGTGCACAAATTTGGTCGATTGCCTTGTTTTGGTAGGTGGTCGTGGAGATTCAGGTATAATACGTGATGCCACAACAGAGGTGTGGTGGTGCGTTTTCAGTGAAACACGTGGACAGTGGACTCGCTGTGCTGTGGAGAAGTCTGTGCTCCCTAATCGCACGTTCCACACACTAAGTGCCATTAGCCCAAAGGAGGCGATTCTTGTTGGTGGTGTCGATGAGAACAATCAGCCATGCTCTGAGTGCTTTTCACTGTCTTGGTCCAATGAGATCGACGATGCGGATATTTGCTTCTCTTTCCCACCCACAATAACAGCTGTGACCCCTCTTCCATATCCCCTCGCTCTCCACGCAGCGGTGGTGATGAAGGATGGTTCGCTGCTTGTTGTGGGAGGCGGAGATACGAGTCGAGGATCACAACCAACCTCTAGTCATTTTTTTCGTTTGGCTGACGTTGGTGGATCGTGGGAACGAGTAACATTAGAACCCCCGCTACCATCCATGTACAATATCACCGCCGCGGCGGCTGTTATCGAAGATAAAGAATATGTGCTTGTTTTGGGTGAGCCCCGAAATGCGCGGCGAGTGCCCACGTTGTACAGGGTAATATTTAAAGACTACACAAAAGGAACTGTGGACGAGATACCATTTGTTAATGAGTTTAAGCCCCAGTGTAGCTATGGAGCGTCAATGCATATATCGGATGGCTATTTGTATATTATTGGTGGAAGGGTGTGTGGTCCTGTGGAAAATGACTACGAATCGGGGCTGCCGATGAACGAACCGATTAGGGCAGTGATTGGCGTTAGGGAGGATCCTGCTAATTATGACGAAAGAGCAGAATAGATTTTTTTGTCTGTTTTCACAAAACAGAACATGAGGACAGTAAGCATGTAGCCACACTACGAAAAAGAAAAAGAGGAGGGGCATCGTACGGAACTATTACATCAGCAAATACATCCGTGTCAACGCGCGTGCCAATGCGCTGCTTGCACCAGTAGCGGTGAGAGATGCTTTAACCATCGTACTCACTGCATTTGTCTTGGTGTGAGAATTCAGTATAATAGAACCCGTGAAATCGTGTAGTGTTGTAAGAGTATTGGCTGCCGACGCTCGGTGTTCTTTTTCTCTTTTAAATGTTGTATTTATCTCTGCCACTCAGCTGGCACACGTTCGTTCATTGCTTTCCCATCCTTTTATTATTATTGTTGTTGGCGGTGCTGCAACCACTTCCTCGTATTATCGCCGTGGCGCGCGCCGCTACTTTATGCAGTGATGGCCGTTTTCTCGCTTCTTTCATTTCTAAAAACTTTGAACGGCGCTTTCCTCGTCGACGCTTTACATGTCAGCGGTTCATGAAAGCAAATAGTGGCTAGAGAGCTACTGTTGATGCCGAGTTGCTAAATACCTTGAATAATGGTTTCCTTTGATTTCACTGATGATTTGGCGCCGCTTCTCCCCCTTTTGATCTAAATATTGAATATTGTTGCTGTTTTTTTTTTTTTATGTGTGTTTGCCTCTCGCTTCATTTTACCACCTGTATCAGAGGTGGAGACACTTCCGCATCTGAAGTGCTGAAGCAATAGCCGTGCTGAGCGAGAAAGGTAAAAAAGAACGATTGGCGTGACATGATGGATGTACACGTCTGTTGTGCATCCACAAATATGCATGTTGTAACTCATATGGTATGGAGATCGATGGGAATCGGTGTTTAGTCAAAATTGAACATTTTCATGAGGGATGTGCTCGGAAGAAATTTCGTTTTTGTTCTCAATCACCTATTTTCCCTCATCTTTTTTTTGGTATCGATGAGCAGTATATTCATGCATTTCATCGAATGAATAGAAACGCTGTCTCTTTACTTGGTTGTTATAAATTTCTCTTTCTTACAACTGTCTCCGGCTCTCAGAAGTTATCCACCCATGTGTCCTTTTTTTTTTTTTGTAGTTCATTCGGGGCGTGTCCGATCTCTCCACTTTCTTTTGGTGTTTTTTTTTTCTTTCTTACTCTACCTCTCCACTCACGGGTCTAAACTTGTACTCAGGGCCACATTCGTATATATATATATATTAATATATAGCAAGTACGAGTATCTACGTACAAAGGATATATTTAGTCTGTAAAGCTTTGTTGCCTCGCGTACGTAATTGCCTGTACGGCGTACCCAATGCAACCAAGAAAAACGGTTAAAAAAGTAGATGTGGAGCCATCTCCTGAGGAGGATGCGGAGCTTCTTCCCCATTTGAAGGTATCAGCGAAGTGGTCGGAACGTGCTGTGAACAATGGTAAGAGCTTAAGTCAGGTGCAATTTCTACTCGGAGCCCTTGGGAAACAATTAGAGGATTGCAATAAGGAACTTGCATCCGTGTACGCAAACGCTGATTTGCTGTCATCACTGCGTATAACCGAGTACCGGCAGCGTAACACACCTGGTGGGTTGCTTACACCTACACGGAAGGCGCGGACGAAGCGTAACGCATCAACACGTCCAGTGGCGCGGCAGCAACTGGACGAAAACAGTACGGAAGCACTGATTGCTGCCATGGATGAAAAGAAACGCGCAAGGGTTACAGCTGCACTCATTGCGTTTTTTAAACGGGATATGCAAGAGCAAAATAGTCCCGCTTACCAAAACGCTAGCACACCTGTACCTCAGGGTGCGAACCATTCGTCCACGCGCACGTCGCAAACGTTGGGTCGCATTCCCTCCGCTAATTCCCACACTATGTTATGTGAATCAAACAAAGGTAATCAACCGTCTTGTTCAAATGGGAACGAGTTGCCCACTCTTTTGTCTGAGACTCAGCAGCAACAGCTTCGGCGGCACCGCGATATACCACCGGAATTGTGGGATGAGATGGCGAAGTTACGACTTAGACGACTCAGCTTAGAAGAGAAAATCGGGAGTCTACTCAGTAACATCAACGCGCAAACGGAGCGGTTTGGTTTACTGATGGAGGTCCAAGGGGTTAATTCCTATTCCACGGAAAGTGTGAATCGCGCGATTGAAATGATACGCCAGAAACGAGCTTGAACACTCATTCTTTATATGTTTCGTACTGTTACGCTTTTGCATATGTTTTTACCTTCTCACAACGATAATAAAGAAAAAAAAGTAAAAGGCCATGATGCGAGATAACTTTAGTGAATTGAAGTTGCTGGCTTGTGGACTCATTATGTAGTATGGCAAAATGTTTCTCTGCACAACTTTATTGAGTTATTGCCAACATATATACACACTCCGCGAATAGCCCTTCCCTTGTTAAAGATGTTGATTCAAAAGTTAGCATTTTTCCCCCACCGAAAATAAAAAGATCATAATATCAGTTTTCCATGGAAATAGGTTATTTCTTCGATATCGTTATCCCCAATTTTTATTGAATGACTTCTCTTCTTTTTTTCTTTTGGTCGCTTCTCTGATGGCACCAGTTCGTCATTCTATCAAATTCCTTTCGATCATTTTAGTTAATGAGCTGGAAATATTCGAATCAGGAGAAGTTATTTTTGCTTCGCAAATGGCCCGAGCTACTGGAAGACGCCATTAACGTTGATGGGGAACTCAGTCTTCCGAAAGATGAAGTCGGTGGCGCTGGAAGACAGGCCGATGCAGCGAAAAACAGTTTCAACTTTAGTCCAACATTTCGGCTTCCATTTAAGGCTTGGGAGGCAATTTTCACGCTACTAGACAATATCGCACCCACAGACCTGCCGTCTCAACTGTGTGAGGAGCTTCACTCCGTTTACGGTGTTAATCCACTCATCGCACTTATGGTACATTCGTGTTGTTGGTTTGACAAAGGCATTGATGACAAAGTTTTCAGTGATCAGCTGTCCAGCTTAAGCGGAGTCACGAAGGAACTTCAACTTCAGTCGCAAAATTACAGTATGCCAAGTGATCAAAAGGGAGCGCTGGATGCGGCGACCGTCGCGACAGGTATCCTAATCGATGTGCTTTCCTTGAGGAAGCGGTGGGATGAGGGATCTGAGGGCACTGAACGAGGCGTAGAGGAAGCAATTAATAGCCTTATTGAGTGGAGTGCTCCGAAGAGACCTGTAATTGAACTTGCGCGTGCGCTCATTGTAGGAGTTGTTGCGTATGCCTACGTTAAACCTCAATTTGCTGCCGCTGCAACCAACTTACTGAGAAAAGCGCAAACGTCTGTGAATGAATCCATGGTCGAATGCACTAGGTCCCGCAGCGGCCGTAGCACCGAAGCTGTTTCTCCCTACAACATAACTGATTGGCGTGTCGTAAAATGTCTCGAGACGGAACTGGTGCTTAGGCAAAAACACCAAGATATCAGTGACTTTCTCAGTGCGACAAATCGTTGGTGGTTAACGTTACCAGAAACGAATCCTTTTAAAGAGAAAAAAGGTTCTCGCACGGTGAGCGCTGAGGAACGCTGGCATGCTGTGCGTTCCAGGTATGTTGGGCAGCAACATGTTTGGTCGTCACTGATTGAACATTTCCTTAGTATTGGTGTAGTGGAAGCGGTTAAACCAACTGTCATTGTTCTCTTTGGGCCGTCGGGCTACGGGAAGTCTGAAATGGCACGGCTCATTGCGTGCGCGCTTCATAAGTGTACCCCTAGCGAGGCTGAGACGGAGGGCCATTTGGTACACATTCACTTACCGTCGTTTTGTACGCGAGACTCCATCTACTCGCTAGTTGATCCACCTGCAGCTCACATAGGTGAGGGAATACTCCTCTCAGCACTGCGTAGGAATAAGGAGGCAGTTGTGGTACTTGACGAATTCGAGAAGGGGAGCGCAGAGGCAATTCAGAACTTGTGGTTATCCGCCTTTCAAAAACATGGCACATTGCGGTCCTTGAAGGATGCGGCACGATCTATTTCAACAGAGCGGGTTACCTTTGTACTAACTTGTAACATAGCCGCTGATGTTATTGCTTCCGATGAGGAGCGCTATTTGAAAGCCTCCAATGAAAAGGAACGGGCGGCGATGCGCGCAGAGTGGACAAAGATATGCATGGATGTGTGTCGTAAAACGATGCATGATCCGTTTGTCAATCGAGTTGACTACTTCTTTCCCTTCGTGCCGTACACAGTGGAAGAGAAGCAGCAGTTTGTGAAACTTCAACTCTCCCGCATCATTGAAGATCAGCGAGTGAAAGGGGTGCACATGTATATTGCACCACAGTTGGTCAGGGTGCTTGCCGATCAATTGCAAACGTTTCACTCGTCGAATATTGAAGGGATATTGAGGCCGTTGTTAATGAAAATATATCAGAAGAAGTGGAAAAAGGCGGTCATCACAGTTGAAGAGAGGATAAACTGTCATTCGTATGTTGTTATCCCTGCTGCTGACTCGGAAGGGGGAGAAATACCGTGGACATCAATGCCAGGTGGCGCGAGCTCGTTGGAACATTATGATGGCCCGGAAAGAACTGGAAATCATTCAGCCGAGAGGCAACAGCGGCGCACAGTAGAGCAGGAAGCCATCAACAGTATCGAGAGTTCTCGCCGGAGTAGTAAAATTGCTTCAAACTCACGCGGAAATTCACGTTCAGCAAACCACACCCGAACGTCACAGGTGGCGCAGTCCGCAGACTGCGCCATGCTTCTAGAAACGGACGTTGAGCGGGAACTGAGACTAGAGTTGGAAAAGGCTACAGAGCTGCTACTGGAGAAAGACAAGGAAATTGAGTGTCTGAAACATAAAGTTCTTCTGTTAGAAAGAATTGTGGCAGTGCTATTGGCAACCACACTATGTTTTATGCTTCTTCTCTCCATGATTATAGGTACAAAAATGGTTCTTATCTTGGCTGTTGCTCTAACGGGTTTCATGTCCCTACTCGTTGGAATGCCCTTGAAGCTCTTAATAGGTGCTTTAAGAACCCTTTATAGTGTTCTCGGCCCCATGGGTTCTGCAATCGCATTTGGTATTATGTCACTGTGGTTGTCGAATGCTGTTCGCAGTGTAGCAACCTGTTGATCGGTGTTCATGTGTTGTTTAGTACTTTTGCTGTTCTCGCTGTTTTATCAACTGTTCCCTACGTAAGCTCTTCGCGAATCTTTTTTTTTTCTTTGTGATTCCTACTTCACTTCCCCGTGCGAGTGTGGGAGGAAGTGGAGTTTGTTCTACCTTTAGAACGTGTCACTGCGGTGCCTGCTTACATTATACTGCCGCAAAGGAGTATTGCTGGTGCTGTAAATTCAACAACTCAACCGTGCCGTTCCAGCCTCTCTCCATTTTTTTCAGGAGCAGTTGTGATTGATGAGGGATTATAATCATCTGTATTTTTCGTTGTTATAATTGCTGTTATTGCTGTCATTACGGTTCACTGTTTTCAGAAGAAGAGAAACATTTTTTTTAAAAAATACTTTGCCAATAATAGTGCCTCAACCGGAAAAGGTAGACAAAAAACAAGAGTGAAACTGCCGTTAAAATATATCGATTCAGGTGAAACACTTGCCAGTTTTCACTATTGATTCCGCAAACATATAGTAGCGGCATATCAACGATACAAAAACAAAGAATACAACAACTGTATAGGAAGAAGCGCATATTGCTGTGTTCTTTCACCAAACATATAACTATATATATATATATACCCACAGTGACATAGATATAGAATAAACTAGCCTTTTCTTATATTATTAAACACTTTTATTTAGTGTTGCAAACTTAACATATTTGTTTGGAGGTAGTACCGCTTCTATTTAGGTGGCAAGGAGTGGCTAGCAATGAGTAGCGACAGTTCAGACTCAGAAAAAAGGTTACTTGCATATAAAGTTATTGTTGTTGGTGATGGCGCTGTTGGTAAGACATCGCTTATCCGCCGTTACTGCGTAGCGGACTATGGCTCCAATTACAAACAAACTATCGGTCTTGATTTCTACTCAAAAGAAGTTCTACTTCCAGGAAAGCAAGACGTGAAAATGGAAATATGGGACATTGGAGGACAACAAATTGGTGGTACAATGATTGACAACTACATCATGGGGGCCCACGCCATTTTCTTTGTGTACGACGTAACAAACAGGGATTCCTTTAAGAATATAGAAGATTGGCATAGTTGTGTGCGCGACTCTTTGGCTAAGCATGCAAGGGAGGCAGCGGAAGAAGGTGCAGCTGCGGTGGAACCACTCATTGTGTTAGTAGGCAACAAGGCAGATCTCCCTAATCGTCAAGTGTCGGATGCGGATCACATGAAGATGGCGGAGATGCATCGGATGGAGTCATGTGTCGTGTCCGCCTGCTCAGGGGAGCGCGTCAATGCGCTCTTCACGCAGTTGGCAGCGACTCTAAGCGGCGTGCGCCTTCCTGAAGATGCGCTAAATTTGGAAGAGCGCGTCGTTGCTAATTTGCAGTTACTGCCCGAGGACTGTGTGGGGCCAGGGGTTTCTGGACCGGGTGGAGGAAGGGAATGTGGAAAAAAAAAGAAGGGTAAATGTGCAGTGATGTAGTGGTAGCGACAAGAAAATTTCCGCTTTTACCTGTTGGTTGTCTTTTTAAAATATTCTTACTCATTGTTTGCGTTCACACATGAGAATAACTACCTTTTATTATTGTTGTTATTGTTCCTACCCACCAATGTCACGCAGTAGGTGTTTTATGCGGGCTTGTTCCCCTTTTGCTTCTTCCCCCCTGCTTCTGTTCCTTCTTCGCACCGTATCCTCTTCCCATTTTTTCCTCTACTTTACTGGCGACGTGGAGTATGATTTGGAAGAGGTAAACTTCATGGATTCGAATTTTGTTCCGTATGGAATGCGCGTCGACTCCCTCTGTTAGCAAACTTGGGTGTGACGCGTATGTCCCAGAATGTTTTTCTTTATATTTATGCTACGACAATGGGGAATATATCTTCTTTTTAAAATATCTTATATTCCTTTGTGACGTGTATGGTACACATATATTTTTTAATAGCTTTATATACTTATTTTTGTTTCTGAAGAATTGCTCCATTCGTTCGTTGTAACACTGATCTGTCGTTGGTTTATATATCTTTGGATTTTATTAATATGTTGTTTTCGTTTACTGTCTTGACTTACATTGTTTGCACTCGGTGCGCTAGTAAAGAAGAATTACAGGTAGAGGCTATCGTAGTTGTTGGGAGATTTTTTTTTCTTTGACTTAGTAGGGATTCGTATTTCATATAACCATCAGATGCCAGCAGGTGTTCCGGAGAATACCTCGTTAGAAAACATACCGGTCATTGTTTCAAAATGTCGCGAGGCGTTCAACGATGACGCTAATAGGGATTTGAAGAAGCGGAAGCAGGTGTTAAGGTCTTTACTCAACCTTGTTGAAGAAAACACTGATGAATTTTGCAAAGCAATACACCGGGACCGCCGTCGCCACCGCGACGAAACGGTAGTAATGGAGATATTACCGTTACGTAACGAGGTGTGGCATTTAATTGAGCACATGGACGAGTACGTTAAACCAGTTAAACCAACTATGGAGGGCGCCGCTGCTTTGGATGACTGCGAATTGCAGTACGAACCACTGGGCGTTGTGCTCGTTATCGGCACTTGGAACTACCCATTGTTGTTGATTCTCCAGCCTCTTTTGGGGGCTTTGGCCGCCGGTAATACAGCTGTTATTAAGCCGAGTGAACTTGCCCCCGCTACAGCGGAGTTGTTAACAAAACTTTTGCCAAAGTACGTTTCTTCGGATGTTGTCGGTATTGTAAATGGCGGGGTAAGCGAAACAACAGCTGTGCTGAAGGAACGTTTTGATCATATTTTGTACACGGGTAGTGCACGTGTAGCAGAGATTGTTATGGCGGCTGCAGCAAAACATCTTACGCCAGTTACACTTGAGTTGGGAGGAAAATCACCTGTTGTCGTTGACGATACCTGTGCGGACAATATGAAGGTGGTAGCGGAGCGCATAATGTGGGGTAAAATTATCAACGCAGGTCAAACATGTATAGCGCCTGATTACGTTGTCGTCGAAAAGTCTATGGAATCCGTGCTTGTTGATGCACTTGCTGAAGCTCGAAAGGCGATGTTGGGTGACAAGTTTCTTAAAGTACTTAAGGGAGAACTTCTGGTGAAGCAGAAACAACAGTTTTTGGAAGAAAGCGATTATCCGCGTATTGTCAATGCCAGTCATTTTCAACGTCTCATGGAATTTATGAAGGGCGGAAAAGTAGCAGTGGGTGGAGAGGCAGACGAGGCAACTCTCACTATTGCTCCTACTATTCTCACAAACATTGACCCCACACACCCAGTGATGCAGGAGGAAATATTTGGACCTATTTTACCCGTATTAACGTATGAAAATGAAAAAGACATCCTTAAAATAATAAACAGCCGGGAGAAACCACTGTCACTTTATGTCTTTTCCAACAATAAACGATTTATTAGAGGTGTTGAGTCGCGCACATCCTCGGGTGCCGTTGTGGTGAATGATGTTGTTGTGCATGCGGGAGCAGATGGGTTACCATTTGGTGGCGTAGGACGCAGTGGAATGGGAGCCTATCATGGCCGCTACAGCTTCGAAACCTTTTCTCATCGGCGACCTGTTATGCGACGCGGGTTCTTGTTTTCATCTATCGACACCGTCCGGTTTCCCCCTTATACTACTGCAAAGTCTCGTGTTCTTAACAGTTTGCTGAAGCCATCGGCGGAAGTTGCAGGGGCTGTTGGGCGATCAGTTTGGGGTGTGGCAGCGCTGGCCAGAGTTGTTGAAGTTGGCTACCATTATATGCGTTTTTTAATGGCAGGTGAAACCACGCCTGCACCATCGTCATCAGAGCCTTTTTCTAAAAGTCCGAGGAGCAATGAATGAGGTTGGAGGAGTGTCAGCATAATAATAATTTACATGAGAGACGAAACTATATATATATATATATATATATTACGAAATAACTCTTTGTCGCCATAATTAGCGCGACGACGTTCTTTCATTTTTTAGTCAATGCTTCCGACTGTTTTGATACAGTTTACTTTAATCAATATATATCTTTTTTCGCTTTTTCCACAAATGTGTGTGTGCGCCTTAGAGAATTACCCATCCGCTAAGCAAAATTAACTGTGAGTATATGCCACCGTGTCAGACGAGGTTGAAACAAACCAACGATGTGAATCATTTGATCTTTCTTCACTGTGCCTGTCCTTTTTCTTGTTAAAAAAAAACTGATAAAATTCCTCTTGCCTATGTATGTTTCGCCCTTTCACTAAAAAAAGAAGAAAAACTTCAAAGAATATATTCGTAACGGCGTGGATTACTTTGTTTGAAATAGATGAAAGGCTTGGAAGAGTGGCTTGCATCGTCCACATCATCATCTTCCACAACTGACACGACGAGTAGGGATGTACCAGAAAGTGATAAGGTGCACAAGAAAACAGTGCAAACTAGTGTGAAGGATCGTCAGGACGAGTTGCGATCCCGTATGCGCAATCTTCTTGGGGAAAGCGCTGTGAGCAGCCTTGTCATTGAGGAACCGACGAAAGTGGCGATGACGACAAGTCCTACTGCTGTATCGAACTCGTCGATGAGCACCGACACCGACAGTACAGCGGTTTCTCCCGCCCGTGTGAAAGGCGTTTCCCCCCAAACCAAAGCCAATGGCAACAGTAATGGCGATGGCAGCACAGCCATCAGAGGTCAGTCAAATGATAAGCAACTCGAGGCACCCACTGAGGTACAGTACCGGGCTGTAGAAGTGATGGTGGTTGATCGAGGTACACAAACAACCACGACGGTGGGTTGTCAAACAGATCCTGAGCCTTCACAATCTCCTGTGGGAGGCGCCATGCCGTTTCATCGCGGTTTTTGCCCTCGTTGCACTTGTTGTTGTCGTGGTGTCGTTCGGGACTACCCGTGGCGAAACGCGCGTGAAGAGGAAGATCGTCCCTCACGGTTTCAAGAAGAACTGGAAACTATACAAAAATCCATAGATATGATGATTGCACGATATAATTTACCACCACCACCGATGCCGCGGTATTGATGCACTGCAAGGAGTTGGTATTCTTCCAGTTTTTGTCACTTCAGTTATTACACCTAATTTTACTTCTCAGTAAGGTGCCCATTTTCTTTTAGATTTGAGTATTCATATATGTGGTGATTTGCTTTTGTAGGCGAGTTTCTTTCCGTTGGCCCACTTTCCATTCGTATTTCGGTTTACTGATGCTAATTTCTTCCCTCCTTTTTGTTCGTATATTTTCTTTGCTGGTTCTTGACTGTTGTTACAGAGTTCATTTTTCTTTTTTTTCTTCCATGTTCACTTATATTTCTGCATGTGCGTCGGTATATTTGCATAATTTTGTTATTTAGGTTTTTTTTAGTACAAACTTGTAGTATAATTTGTCCCCGTGTCGGTTTCTTTTGTTCATTGTCATGGACTCCATGGAGGAATTTTATAACAACCCCTTCAAGAATAACAGTGAGGTTGACGACATTTGCTTTGCCCCTTTCTTCTCACAAATGTCGGAGTCCATTACTGAACCGACGCCGGTGCAGACATGTGTGACAACACCTTGCGCTGACGCACAAGCAAGGGCGCCCTCGTGTCAAGAAGCCTCAGAAACTGAGAGTTACAGCCAAACCTCCACGCAGAGGCTTCAGCATAAACTAAATGAAACCATGCGTGCAAGCACGGCCGCGTGTGATATGTACACGAACCACATTGAAACACAGCGGCAGGAGATTGACCGGTTGGATGAGGAGAATAATGAACTGCAAATGAAGGTGGCATGGCTCGAATCACAAATGCGTGCCATTGGTCTCGAAAAAGACTGTGCTGCCATGGCGTACAAGCGGGAAGTGGAGAAGAACGCGGCATTAGAGGCTAAAATCACATCACTGAAGAGGGAGTTGAGCTCCATGGAAGAGCGCGCCCGTCAACTGGCAGCAACATATAGCAGAGGTGTGCCACAATCAACATATGACGTGTCACCTTACCAAAACGCACCACCTCATGAGCACCAACCAAATAAACAACAGCACACACAACAGCAACTGCAGCAACAGCAATTGCATTCAAGCCATCATCAGGAAACACCGCGTATGCAGACACAAAGGCCACCGAGTCAACCGCGTCAGCCGCCGTCTTTAAGTCCATCTTCTCGAGGTGTTGTTGAGGATGTGAGGGGTGGCATTGGCGCTTACCCCGGGCAGCGGAAAAACGAACAACTGGTGATTGCTGTTAAAGATTTAGAGAGCAACCTGCAGCGCGCTTGCCAGCGAAAGGATGAGTTGGAAAATCATTTGAGACGAGTGGAGACAACACGCATCCGCTCAGGAGCTGAAAGGGCAAAGAAAATTGCGTTGGAGAGGGAACTTGCGGATGTGCAGAAGCAAGTGAGTGATATCCGAATGAAACTGCGCTCCTTGTCAGCACTTGAGCGTTAACCTCAATCACATAAACTGTCCCACTTATAATAGAGGGGTAAAGGGCTGGAAAAAAAAGAGTATTGTATGTGTTGTGTTCCTCACCGCTTATAGTTTTGGATTTGGGGTTGGAATGTACCGTTATATGACACGGTACAATACCTAAAGCTCCCTCTATGTGCTTTTAATTTTCCTTTTCCTCCCTTTCAAATCTTTTTTTGTGGTTATGTGGTCTCTAAGTTTTATGGAGACGGTGTCTCAATTGCGTCTGTAGAAAAATAGACGTCGCAAAAACAAAGGGTCCGTAATTGTTAAGGGATTTTTTAGGTGTTGTTGTTGAAGAAGTAAAGGAGCGAGTTTGTTCCAGCTGTTTTTCTTTTGTTTTTCGTTTTCCACCTGATATACTTTCTATCGAGGTGTATGATGTTACTTGCGTTTTCGAAGTGGTGTGACCGAATCGAACATAAACCAAAACAAGGAGGATGAATAGAAAGAACAAATTATATATATATATATATATATATATATATATATATGACTTTCGTGTAAGTAAAACAAACGGCACTTCTCTCTCTCTCTTTTTTTTTTTGGATCAACCTGTAATAGAGTAACTTTCTTGTTGTTATTCTTGGTATGTCACTATTGTGCGTTTATGAGATGATTACAGCCACCATTTTCTTTCAACAAGTCCGTTTGAATGTACATCTGGTGGTGCCGCGACTCTCCTTCCTTCTCATTTATTTTCCTTCTTTTTTTTTCTTTCAATCGACTGATTTTTTTTTTGTGTGTGTGAGATGACGTTGTGTGAACTGTTCATATGTAATATTTCCCTAATGTGTTTTCTTTTTTCTTTAGTTTATTTTGTTTCTTCCTTTTCGGCACATTTTATACGATTTTCCGGTTCACTGCTGCAAGTTCGTTCATACGGACGCGAGCAAAAAGAGGGGGAGAAGGGACAGAGAAAAGGGGGAAAGTAGTAAAGAGTTTTTGCAGCATTTGTTTTGAAGTGTTCAATTACATTACTCGAATATCACACTTAAATAGTATGAGAAAGGTGAGTTCTAACTTTCCACCTATTATTTGTTTTACTCTCCCCCGGTTCTGATTTGTTTTTGTTTGGTACTTCATATTTGAAGTCGCTCTGACTTTAAACATTCTTCAATTAGCCCCTTTCTCTCTTTCCTCTTTCTTTTTTTTTTTGTGACCGTGCTCAGCAAAAAAAAAAACGTTCACTCCTTCTTTGATTTTGCTCCTGAATACTTTCCGTTACCGTGATATCCCATAACTTTTTCCTTTTCTGTTTATACTTTATGATTCACCTTTGTTTTTGTTGTTATTTTAAAGGCAAAGCCGCTTAAATATTCAGAAAGAGTATGAAAAAGTGGTGGAAAATAAACACAGCATCGCTTTAGTCCTTTTTTTTTTACTTGCATGTAATATGCCCGTTACTTCTTTCAATAACCGTCATTCTATAGTTGATGAAGCCACTGCTGCTTTCATGCTTTGCGCAACTGAAGTAAAGCGCATGTGGGGGGAACAGTCTTTTATTGCCAAACTTTGTGCAATATTGATGAAACATTGGAGGACACGACGCTGCATGTTATTTTTAGTTGCATGGATCGCTTTCATGGGATGTTGTTACGGTTTGCGTAGCCGCTTGAAACGTTTGTTGCTCTTTTCTACAGATCAGACGGATGAAGAAAAGGATTTTCCCGAGGAGGGCACCATCTCTGAGGGTAGTTGTAGCGTTTGCGAGAATCAATGCATTGAGGTGGGTGAAAATAGTTTCAGTGACGTGCTTTACGGTAGCGAATGGCCCAGATTTGAAGGGGCAATCCCAAATGAAAAAGTTAAATCCCTCCTTGGTGATGACTTCGACCCGACAGATCAATTTGACGCGACGTTTAACCATTTTTTGGCTTCTCAATCTGGAAGGTGCGATGGTGATGATACTGAGGAATGTGGTTCTAAAAGGGAAAGTGGAGAGTGACTGAAATTTTATTTGTGTGAATACAAGTGCATTACACTTACATGTATGAACGTGTGCAGAGTATATAATGAAGGAGAAGTGGTTTTCATATCACCTGGTGATAATC
This sequence comes from Trypanosoma brucei gambiense DAL972, assembly GCF_000210295.1. Lineage (NCBI taxonomy): Eukaryota > Euglenozoa > Kinetoplastea > Trypanosomatida > Trypanosomatidae > Trypanosoma > Trypanosoma brucei. The sequence goes on from NC_026739.1 coordinate 680,510, forward strand.
AATTACTTGAGTGTTTATATAATGCCTTGGTTTATGGGTGTGATTTTGTGCCCATTGATGCCACTAGGAAAGGACAAGCAATCAAAAACAAAAAGATATTGTCTTCACCAGTCAGCTGAAGTCGCCCTCTTATTACGTTCTTGGTTATTCTCTTTTTTTGTCAAGAATATCTCCTGTTTTTATCATTCCAACCTGACGCCTGCAAAATAGCGCCACGATTTAGTCGGCATTTAAAAAAAAATTCTCAGACAAAAATAACAAAATAAAAAAATCCCTTACACTTCGTTATGCAGTTTCTGTATCTTTATTGTACTGGATCGATCGTTAATATGAGTTTTGTAAGTTATTCATTTTTTTTTTCTCTTCACCTTGCTCTTCTTCATGCTTTTTACACATGTGATTACTCACAAAGGCGTCTAAAGCCGCTTAAACATTAACGAGTTTTAGGTGGTGTGAATAGTGTTGCTTACAGCTGTGTAAATATTTATAGGGGAAAATATTTGTTACTTCCATCTGTATTCACGAACACACAGGCAGGTCCAAACGTACAATTATCCGCATTCAGCTAATTTCCTCTTGCTCTCTACCAAGGCGTACGTTTATTAACTTCTACACCACTTTTCAGGTGGGCGTCAGGGAGGGAAGGTATTAACAGAAAGGAGGGAAGAAAAGAAAGATTATTTAAACAGAAGTAGAGTGGTGAAGTTATTGAAGAACTTGAGGAACATAAGAGGTAACGCAGAAAAGAAAAAAAAAGGGATCGAAGCGAAGAAACAAAAGTAAGGAGAGACAAATTAAAAAAAGAAAGAGGCCAAAATAGCGCAACGACATACAAGGGAGAAGTAAAAGCCGAACAAAAGTATCTTCTTCTCTCCTACAAAGGGTGGTTAAAGCAATTTAAAAAAACAAGAAGGGTAATTTGCGTTCTGAACGAAATAGGAACAAGAAAGCTTGCGAGGTACAGAAAGCAAAAGGAAGGTGGAAATTGAAGGCGAGACGAGGACAAAGACAAGGGTAGGTGGGGAACGGAAGGTGTGTGGAAGTTCAGTACCTAATTACAGTGGGAAAAGTCCCGACCATGACAAATAATGAAGGCTCAATCTCGCCGAGTCATTCATTACCCAACTTTCTAATGTTGGATGCTGTGGAAGAGGATTTCACAAATCTTCCACTCGATTCGCTGCTCCTGCATAAGAACTGGAAGGGTCGTAAGGCGGGATTCGAACAAGTTCGGGACCAACCTAAAGAGTTGAGGATACACTTATTAAATAAACCCAAGAAAATATATGCGGAACAAAATATCGCAGCTCAAGAGGCTTTGTTCGAGGCGTTAGCGGCTCTTGTCCCATTCTGTGACAATGATGAATTGGATGTTCTTGCTGGTGAGCCACTCCGTGTCGTAGTGGAGAAGGGTTTGACGGGCCGTAGTAAGGCGGCCCAGGCTAGTTTCGCTTTTGCTCTTGATCTTGTCGGTGCTGGTAAGCAGACTCATGTGTTTAACGTTCTTCTCCCGGCGGTAGCTCACAAAACACCGAAGAATCGTATTGCCGCGACTCAGCTCTGCGGACATATTGTTGATTTGTTCGGAGTTCACGGGCTCCCCGCAAAAGCTTTGTTGAAAGCAATGCAGCCCCTCTTCAACGACCCTAACCCTCAAGTCCGTAAAGAAGCCGCCAACTTGTGCTGCCACTGCTACAGCTACATCGGCGCAGGCGTTAAGAGCTGTCTTACTGACCTTCGCGAGGTTCAACTACAGGAACTAGAGAAACAGTTTGAGAATATAGTGCTGGGAAGAGTCCCACGAAGGAACATTAAAGGTATTGAGACATCCACACCAATAAAATCTGTTGCCCCCATAGTGGGTATCGCTAGTCGTACCGATCGGTCTAATAATTTGGATGATGATGCATATGCAGCATGCAGTGAGGAACCGGTGGTTTCGAAAATACCTCGCACCTTCTACCTTACCGCATTAGATAGATCGGCGAGGTGGCAAGATCGTGTAGCTGCTGTGCAAGAAACAGTCCTTCCACTGATTAGTGTTCCAAAAATACGACAAAAAGACGACTACCACGAATTGTGTACAATGATACGAGAATATTTAGTAGACCCGCAGGCACCGCTGATGTTGGTAGGTTTCAAATGCATTCAGGAAATGGCTCGATCCCTTAGGAATGCCTTTGCGCCGTATGCGCGTACGTATCTGAATCCTCTTTTTGAGAAAATGAAAGACAAAAAAACTAGTGTCGTTGAGCACGTTACGACAACACTTGAATCGCTCATTCGATACCATTGTATTACATTAGATCAATGCCATGATGAAATTGACGTCACTCTACAGAGTCGTGTACCTAACCAGCGGCTAGCCTTAATTCAGTGGCTCTCTCGCTTGACCGACAAACTAGAACCCACTTGCTTCAATCGAATCTGTCGCGCGCAACCCATGTTAAGCCGTGTTCTGAACGATGAAAAGATTGAGAATCGGGAGGCGGCCTACATTTTTGTGGCAAAGTTAATGGCTCTCAATGGTGAGGAGCACTTCCAGGCGCTACTCGTTTCACTAGACGAAAAGCAACGGGCAAAACTTGTGGCAATTATTAACAGTGCAGCGAATATGCAATGTACCCCCTCTAGTTCGCCTGCGAGAAAGGCGCCACGGCTGGAGCAGCGGTGCGAATCCATCGGCCAAAGACCTCAAAGTTCCTCTGTGGCATCCTCTTGCTCGAGGTCATCGGTGTGTGGCGCGCGCGGTGGGCGTTTGGGTCGAGCGCTTAGTCACAACAAGTCCCTTCCCGAACAGCCTCGTGTCTCCGGTATGGAGGACGCGGTAACGTTAGAGTCGATGCTTCCTTCAAAGGATGAGGCATTTAATCTCATTTTAGGTCTATTGGGCGGTGATATGACAGTTTCGGTGCTTCTTACAGCCAAGGAGTGGTCGAGTCGGCACTGTGGTGTTCTAAAGGTGAAAAATATGGTAGTTGGCTGGTCGGAAAAGGAATCCACAGATTATCTCGACCATGTAGTTGTCTATCTTCGTGTAGACCCTGGGTGGAGGGAATCCATATTCCAGGTATTTAATGCCATGGCTAGTGTATTGCAGGAAGTCGTTAACAAGGCGTCGAAGGTAAGCCCTGGAGCTGGTCATGCCATAATATCAGGGTGCTTAGGTAGACTAACAGATCAAAAGAGCAAGTCAGTTGTATGCGATCTAATTACATCCCTCACAAAAAGTTTAGGCGCGGCATTTGTTTTGCGGCACGTGGTTGGGACGCTCGTGCAGATAAAAACGCCAAAGTTATTGCACGAGTCCAATGTGTTTATGACACAGTTGTTGCGTTCCACAACGGTGAGTCCTTCAGACGCGAAATGCGTTGTTGATTACGTTAATAATCACTGCGCTGAACATTTGTTTCCTACCGTCAGAACGACCGGTGCAACACTGTTGGCGATTATCACTGCCGGTTCAGTAGCTTCAAACGAAGATACTCTGGAACAATCAGCGAATACATTGGGGCAAAGCGAAAACACTTCTCTTAATGGTACAGTAGCCAACGCTTCTCGTACTGGCCCACGCCGCGAGGCCTCACAAGCGTCTACGGTGACATCATACCAGCCTGTGCGGGAACGTGACGAGAATGAGAGGTTGAGAACGAATTCCGTGACCACTAATGCAACAGAAGTGAAACCGACTTCACACCCGAGGCATGCTCATGTAGAGGCAAGTCGGTTGAACTCGTGGGACAAGCACAAAAAAATGTCCGCAGCCGTTGATGACGAAGAGAACCATGAAGCAGTTGACATCGGGCCGCAGCTTACTCTGCTCGCAAAGCAAATCACGGGTGCCCCCGACTGGAGAACCCGCTTGGAAGGGGTGAAAAAAGTTGAGGAACTTGTTTTCGCGAGCAACAAACGCATATGCCCAAATGGTGTGACGGAGATTATTGGTGCACTTCGTAGTCGATTTGATGAGACGAACAAAAACATTGTAGTTGATGCACTGCGCATCATATCATTGGTAGTTGAGGCAGCGGGGTTTTCAGCTTCGCGGACAGGTGTCAAGGGGCTCGTCCAGAGACTATTAGGGATGCTCGGGGACCAAAAGGTCAATTTGCGCGAGGAAGCCGCACGCTTGGCGGGAATTGCGCTGGACTGCTTAGGATTAGAACCAATTCTTCAACACATTCAAAAGCCGCTGATGGCGGAGTCTCACACTTCGAACTTAGTGGCGTTAGGCCTTATTGAAAAGGGTTTGGAGCAGAATACAGAAGGGAATGTCTCCCGGCGCGCAGTGAATTCTCTAGTACCCACTATAGTTCGGTTATGCATGAGTCGTATCCTCGAAGTGAGGTCTGCAGCGGAGCGTGTCATTGGCCATGTGCTCCCTTTTGTGGGTGAGGAAACGGTGCTGCGATCCGTGAAGAACCTTCGACCCGCTGAGCAACAAAGTGTGATGGCTCTTCTAGGTCGTCAACTGCAGCATGCGTTACGGAACGGTAATGACGAAGGGACGCGCGCGCCCTCTGTTTGCTTGAATAACTCAACGAGTCCTCGCTGCTCCAACTCTTCGCCACGATCACAGTGCTCATCAAGAGCTGGAGCAAGGGAGAGTTGTGCGAATCTTCGAAGCCTTGAAGTATCCGGTGTCGTTCCTCCTGGAAAAATTCCACACATGAACCTTCCAATTATTCAAGCGCAATCGGCTTCTGAGGCATCTCTAACTAGCGTCACTGCTGCTAGCGCACGTAATGCACAAGGATTTTCTCGTAACGAGGAGCTTCTTTCGATCCAAGAGATGATGGTAGGTTTGCGGTCTGCTTCTGCCACAGCAGCCATGGCAGCATGCAGTGAATTTCTGCAACGTCTTCCAAACGGCGAAGATTGTGGAACACCCGAAATGATTCACGTTATGGTAGAGCGACTACACGACAATATCAAGCAACTAAACGTTGAGCTCGCACTCGACATTATTCGGTGTTTGAAAGCGACATTTGAGACAGAGCGCTGTGCGCAACGCTGCCACACCAGTCTCCTGTTTCGTATGTTAGGTATGATTTTCGAATGTCTGCTGTCGGAATCTTTCTCACTTCACTCTAACGTCATCAAAGCTCTGAATAATACAACACTGACACTTCTAGAGCGGTGCCCTCCTAACGATGTGTTCAGTGCATTAATGTCTCGCATGACGATGTACTCTTCAACGTACATCGAAAATGGGACAAAACCGAGCCTAAAGTACGTTCAAGTAACCGTTAAGTGTTTGATGAGACTCGGTTTTACTTCCATCTCACCGGAGAATGTCATCGTCTGTTGTCACGAATATTTGCTACAGCACCCGCCAACTGCCTTTCGTAACTTGGACGACATTTCCATACGAACAGTGAAGACAATTTTGCAAGATTTCTGCCGACGGTATGGGTTGTCACTCCTTGAGATGACTAATAAGCTCGTTGGATCACAGAACCTTGTTTCACATTTCATCCGATCATGTTTGGATGTGGAAGAACAGATTGCACAGAGAGATAACGTCAAAGATCCCAACCGCAAGGTGGAATACCTGCAGCAGAGTCGAAAAGTGACGGAAAAGGGTGCGGCTGCCACTCAGAATGAGCAGGTTAACAACCAAAAAAAAGGTGCACAGCACGTTGACCCGCAAACGTATTGCACTTCACGTGGCAGCTTATCTGAAAGTGCTGCACCGGATGATGCGTCTGTTGTTGGAATATTCAGCCGGATTCGTAACCACGAAACAACCAATAGTGGAATTGAGGAGCTGTATCAGTTCATTAAGTGCCATCCACGCAATCCAACCTTTGAGAAGCAATTTCGGCGGTGCTCGGAGGCGTTCCGTTCCTACATCAAAAGAAAAATGGAGTCTCAGATGATGAAGGATGATGACAAGCCGCCGGGGTTCGCACTTCCTGAGATTCTACGACTCACCGCTTAAATTCCTCTCCGTTATTTCCTTCAAAACATATACAAGCATGTGTGTATAGATAAATATATATACGTACATACTTGTATTCATTTATATTTGTTTATTTATATATTATGTGTCGTAATGTTTCTTTTTATATCTAACGGCGCGTGCGTGAGTAAACTGTCATTCATCATTTAAACGAAGATGAAAGGAAGAAAAATAGAGAGGTGTATCCCAGTTGAGAAAAGAAACAACTCATTTGTTGTACAAAATAGAAGCGCTTACACTATTGTTAGCGGTATAAGATTCCTAAGGAAAAGACAAACATAAGGGGGAAATCATGGCCTCTTTGTTGCAAGCACATCACCAAAGGAGGAAAAAGGAAACTGACAGAATAGGGTTGGAGGAAGCGAACGTGGGGGCGGTTAGAGGTGGACCGTGTCAGTGTCAAAGGAAGAATGCAAACGGAAGTAGGGGAGTGTATCAGAGAAGAAAGAAGAGGAGATTAATAGGGTACACATATACGTACATATTTTTTTTTTCGGAAAATGCGAGGTATTCAGACTCGAAGGACGGTACGAGCGTTCCACAATTTTTCTTGCCGTTTTTTTTCTTTACCGTTGTCATCAGGGTGCTTGTTCATTTATTCGTGTTCTTTAATTTTGTGTGCTCTTCCCCTCCTTTTCTGCGGTATTAATGTTTCTGATCTTCCCTCTCTTACAATGCTACTGATCCTTAGTGTGCCTCTTATTCGTGTCACGTGTTTCCTAATCTTCCTTCTACTATTACTATTATTACTACTACTGATTTTCCCATCTTTGCCATTACTGAGTTTGTTATGTTTTGAGTCTCTTTTTTCCTCGCGACGCGGTACCCTTCTTTCCCCTCATTTTTACTTTCGTTGTTGTTTTTATCTTATGTTGTGGTTTGCTTCATAACTGCGCTTCTTTGTCGTTTTCTCTGGTATGGTTTATTTATTTTTTTTCCTTTCCCTTTAAGCAGTTACCCAACTTGTGCGGAAAAGCTGTAGAAAAGGATAACCAGAAGCCACATCTTTGACTCCTTAAGCCAGCACCTGCGATAATGCCCCGAGGATCAAGCAAATCCAAGAAGGAGGTATCTGAGGAGCCCAAAACTACAGGCGGGAGCGGTGGTGACGCTACAGAAACAAGTCCTCCCACCCCAAAAGCAAAGAAGGGAAAGGGTGGAGATAAAATCCTTGTCAACGAGCCGAATGATGAAAAACACACTGTGGAGGATGCACGAACCGTGCAAACACCATCTGATCACGAGACAAGCGCGGCTAGAAAAAAACCACCCCCAAAGGACGTAAAAGATGAAAAGAAAAGCGAACCTGCTCATGGAGGTGGGAGATTGCTGAAGAATAACCCCAATGATGAAGTGGTTCCGGTGGAAGGCATGCATAACGTCGCAACACCCCGCTCTGGTCTCATCACAACTGAGAGTGATGGTGCAAAAGGCACAATGCTACGAAACGCCCCCCACGACGAAGCGATTCCCGTATCTGGACATGCTATAACAATGGACACACCAAAGAGGACGATTGACGTCCATCCGGGGACCATTACTAACACAGACGACGATGATGACCCCAAAAGCACAGAGGAGGAGGAGAGTGTTCCAATCGGCCGTACACGCGGGTATTGCAACCCCAGACCGGAGGCCATTAACCTGGAGGCGGAAGTACCAGAGACAACAGCTCCAAATCTTGGGTACAAACCACAGGAGTACGCTATGGTGAACGCCAACGCTAGTCGCGAAGTGCAGGAACTTTTTAAACGCATTCTTGATTATCAACCTCAGACGCCAGAACTTCCCGCCAAGCTACGTCCATTTATTCCCGACTACGTTCCTTCCATTGGCGACCTCGATCCATTCTGTAAGATTCCACGACCTGATGGCAAGCCCGACGGTCTGGGTATATATGTGTTGGATGAACCTTCTGTGGCACAATCTAATCCTGCCGTAGTCCTACTAGAACTTCGTGCAACAAATATTCATTCCGTTGGTGGCTTAGCGGAAGCTGTGGATTCTTTTGAGGATGCAGCAAATAGACCGGAGGTGATTGATCGCTGGATAAATGATGTGAAGAAGGTACACTATAAAAAGCCTTTACCCACCATTAACTACCAAAAACCTATGCCTGAGATAGATTTGCTTTTGCAGGTGTGGCCACAGGAATTCGAAGAATTCCTCAATTCGGATGTGCAGTTCCCACCCCCTCAAATCGATCTTGATTTGGATCAGTATGTGAGGGCCTTGTGTTGTATTCTCGATATTCCCACTTATACCTCACTTATTGACTCCTTGCACGTGATGTTCACGCTCTATCAGGAGTTTAGGGCGAATCAACACTTTCAACACGAATAGAATTTCTACAAGTTTGCTTCAGTTCAATTGAGGAAGTCAAGGGGTGGAGTGTGGAGGAGGAGGAGGAGGAGAAAGGACGGAAATTGGGGAATGATTGCGGAATAGGATACAACAGACAAAAAACAATCAAAAACAAAGTGGAGAGGGAAACCGAGGAGAGAGGAGACAATAAAGACAATATGAGGGTGAAAATTGGATGTCGTTGGTTACTAAACGACAAACCAACATCTTCCTTGGTTGCTGGGGACAATAATTCCATACAGTTGTGGGGACCCCACTGCTGTTGTAACTACATCTATTGTGAATTATGTGTGGGTTCTACCCTCTTTTACTCTTCATGCACTTTCTATGACAGTGATTTTTTTTTTTTACATTTAGTATGCGTAGTTGAGTACACAAGAAATAATTTCAAGAAAAAAAATTACAGTACAATTTGGCGCCGTGTGATTTTATCGTTTAATAGTCATGGATTCACCAACTGAGTTTTCTTGTGGTACACAATGGGATGATGATAGACGAGGGGAGGAACCACTACTTCCAGAACTTACACTGCACGGTTGCGGCCTTCGGAACTTGTCTTTGATAGTGCGTGGTGCTCAAGGAGCTGTTTATTCGGCACACGACGAGAATGGTAATCGCTTTGCGGTCAAGAGACTTTTCACGCAGCGCAGCGATTTTGGGATTCGTGGCGTTTCTGAAGGCGCATTGCGGGAAGCGACATTACTGACACTTGTTAGACAGGAAATGGAAAAACTGGTACATGACACCGCTTTTGATGTTGTCCGTCTGCAGGGAGTGGTTGAAGCACCATACAAAGAACTATGTCTTATTTTGGAGTATTGTTCTCTCGACCTCTCACAGGTGGTCGTCAAGTCTAAGCGTCACACGCGAAGTTTTCCTTTAGTTGCCGAGGGACCTCAGGTGCGGTGCCCCGTGCTTTCGAATATGGGTGTTGTTCGGTATCTATTGCGCGGAATTCTCCAAATACTCAACAATCTCCATGTTAATTGCCGTATTATCCATCGTGATGTGAAACTGAGCAACTTTCTCGTTAGAGGGGACGGCAGCGTTAGGTTGAGTGATTTTGGAAGTGCCCGTTTGCTGCATGAGACTGTAGAGGAAAAGGAAGCAGCTGAGTGCGTTACTAGCGATCCGCAGGATGAAGACGAGGTTGACTGTAGCGATCCGTTTTCTCACAGCTGCGAAGGTTACACTCCCGCTGCTCAGCGGACAACTTTGATATATCAAGCACCTGAATGTCTACTTGGGGAACGCACGTACACAACTGCTGTGGACGTATGGGCTGTTGGTATTGTTTTTGCCGAAATATTGCTTCAACGTCACCTCTTCCGTTCTGTCAATGAATTAACGTTGATATCAGACATTTGGAGGCTTCTAGGAACACCTTCAACTAAAGGCGAAGATCCCAACATTCAGGGCACCAATGGCGTGACATTTGCGGCACCCACTGAACCCACTGTCGACGTAAAGTTTAATGATGATATTGTTAGTCCGGAGGGACGTGATTTGCTGAAAAAAATGCTTGAAGTGGATCCCAAGAAGCGTGTCACGGCAGCGGATGCATTGCGTCATCCGTTTCTGACCAGCGTAGATGCACAACTGAGTCTAAAGGAGGCCCCTGCGCTGTGGAGAGAAAAAGTAAAAGAATGTTTGGAAGGGGGAACACAGGCAGTCCCCATGGGGGCTCCATTCCTTGCTTTAGATGACGATGAGGAAGAAGAAGAAGAGGAAGACGTTGACATGAACATGGCCACACTTTGAGCGATGGTGTTGGTTTTCCCCTGCCCGATTTTCCTTCTCACCACCTCCGGCCATGATATGTTTACAGTTTTTTTTTTTTAAAAAAAAGCTGTTTGAAACAATGAGGCGGTAATGAAGTTGAGGTGGACGAATAGTAAATAATGTGAGAAGTGCTACGTGGAAAAGAAGGAATACCGTGCATCGATAAGGTGATTCTGAGCCCACTTTATCTCGTTTTTTTTTACCACTGTGTGCTTTGTTAACCCCATTTAACTTCATATAGTCTCATGATAGCTCCCATTTTACAGATGAAAAAAAAAAGTAGCCTCTTTTTCTTAGATATTGTCGTTGTGCTTGTCTAATTCCTTCACCTCGCTTCACTTGTTTGCTATACCTTTTCCATTCTTTCAAAGTTGACGAACATTTTTGTTTTCAGTAATTTCAATGCAAAAAAATCAGACTGCATATTATCGTACACTCGGTGTCAACCGGGAGGCTACTCAAGAAGAAATAAGTAAAGCATATCGAACGCTTGCTATGAAATTACACCCTGACAGACCAGGCGGAAGCATGGAAAAGTTTCAGCTGCTTCAAAGAGCATACGAGGTGCTGGGTAACGAATTCTCTCGATCCAACTACGATGCGGAGCTCCAAAGACGAAAAAGTAAAAGGATTGGCTTTAAGCGCCCTCCGGATTTGGATGGTGTGCTCATGCCGGTGTACTACAAACTTGCTAATGGCGACTTGTACACATTTGAGACGGCAGTAAGTCAAATGGGCTGTACATTCAGGCATGGCGATATTATTTCATTTGGCGAGAAAATGGGCTGCTTCGTGGGGCTCGCAGGGGATGACTTTTATTATTGGCGCCGAGAGGGCAGCAATCACGCAACCAAACTTTGTCAGAGAGGGAGTTTTGGTGTGGGTTCCGTCAATTTGGTTATGCGCGCGAATTTACAAAACTATAACATCTCACAACTACGCACACTTGCTGATGCACCTCTAGGGAGATATCGCCCAACTTCCCCCGGTCCTACCACTAAAGCCGCCACTCCGAAGGCTGCGGATTGTTCCACCACTAGGACGAACAAATGGGCAACCACGACACCACGGAAAGGGGACTTGAGATCGGAATGTGAACTGGCGCGGCTCGCTATCACGCGACAAGTTGAGCAACGCCGTTTTGAAAAAAATGTTCGTGCCTTGTTAAAGAAGGAGCGCGAAGCACGTGAATGCATTGACGAAGTTTGTAAAGCGACCATGGAGGATTGCCGCGTGGAGTTTGAAGAAGCATTAAAACAAAAAATTGTGACCGCAAAAACAAGAAGATCATAACCGTGAAGATGTGATATACTTCTCCCTTTCTATAATGATTGCGGAAACAGGGATAAAACGAGAAGGTTTCTGTATTGTGAGTGTCGCGTGAATGCAATTTATAGGAATAAAAATAACGCAAAACAAATTGACATGCTTGTAACTGAGTGTTTTCTGAAAAATATATATATCCTTCGTCTTGAAGAAGTTGAAACAGTTGGTGGTTGCGACATAACAATTAGAGGAAACAACAAAAATCCCCAAAAACAAAAAGAACAAACGTACGTTGCTTCATTCCGTTGGGAGGAGCATACTTCCCTCCGGAGGGAACCTCCACATCGTGTGTTATTGTGTTGCGCATCTCCGTAACGCATTAAAGTTGAAATGTGTGTTTCTTTTTGTGTAAGGGGATTTTTTTTTCTCACTCTTTTTTCAGTTGACCACTATTGTGTTACATTATGTGTGAGTGTCCGTGGATTGAATATTATCCCTGTATTGTAACTGATATATCCCTGCGAGTGGGATCGAATCATAAATTGTTGTTAAGATAAAAGTGCATTCGACGATATGATCCCTATTGGAATGTTGGAATTAATGAAGAGTTTTTTTTTTAAAAAATCGGAGGGCAAGGAGAGGGAAAGGGTCATGCGAGTGGTCACAGGGAATATTTGCGTCTGACACCCTTTTTCGTCAGATGTTGGCGGCAACGTAGCCTTTGTACGTGTGAGATGGGAAGTGGAGTAAAGGGGGGAGGGAAAATAGAAGTGTAACACAAGTGAAAGTAAATGAGTTTCTTCTGTAATGATGTTGTTCTTTTTTTCTTTTTCCTCTCCATACATTTTTTCCCCCGAGTTCGAGTTTTATTACTACAAAGAGGATAGCGGTTCTGTTTGATTTTATTGACGATAAACTATGAGTGACTGTATACTGTCTTACAGGTGGGAGGAAAGGGGTTATGTTGTATATTGAGTGTGCTTGCAACTATTTTATTTTCGCAGTTGCATGCTTTCTCGTGTCGTCGTCAACACTTTTCTGTATGAATTATTATTATTATTATTATTTATTAAATGTCGTGTCTTGCTACTTCTCAATCACACTTCCCTTACATACAGGATTGTTTGATGCATTTGGCATCATTTTCTTTTTTAATCAGCAGTGAAAAACGGTTTAGTGTGGCTTGTGAGAAGGCAGTGGGTCGTTGAAAAGAACCTTCGGATCTTACTTGATGTGACTTCCCCTCTTCAAAGCAGTTGCTTCGTCCACGGCTTATAAATTGCAACTCTCTATTTATTTTTGTTATTTGCATTGTAGATGTCCAAGGAGGAGGCGGCTTTTTTTAGCTTTGATACCATCACCGGTCCAAAACCACCGCAGAGAGCCCGGGCGGGTCTTTTCCACCTGCCACATGGTCCATTGCGTACTCCCATTTTTATGCCCGTCGCTACTCAAGCTACTCTGAAAGGTGTAACGGTGGAGCAGTTGGAATCCCTCGATGTGGAAATTATTCTTGGAAACACGTACCATTTGGGGCTAAGACCAGGGGAAGATATACTTAATGAGATAACACGGCGTAAGAATGCAAATTCCTCTACGGATTCCCGAAACACCTCAAAGCGAGTTCGGGATAACATGGATGGGATTCATTTTCTTCAGGGTTGGAAGCGAAATATTCTTACCGACAGCGGGGGGTTTCAGATGGTGAGCCTCCTTCGACTGGCTAACATTACGGAGGAAGGTGTGCGATTTCAGTCCACACATGGTGGTGGCGGTGGGAAGATAGTGGTCGACGATAACGAGGCGAAGACCTCCGTTGCGTCTGCTGAGGTGCCAGATGATGGTGAATATAGTTTGTTACTTAAGCCTGAAGATAGTATTCGCATTCAAAACGCTATCGGTGGTGACATTATGATGCAACTCGACGATGTTGTGCACGTGCTCACAACTGGACCGCGCGTGGAGGAGGCTATGAGGCGCACGATACGATGGTTAGATCGCAGTCTGGCGGCAAATGCAAATCCAGAAAAACAGGGAATATTTGGCATCGTGCAAGGTGGGCTGGACTCAGGGTTGAGAAGCATTTGCATGGAGGAGATGGTCAAACGTAAAGCGTGCAAAGGCTATGCTATTGGTGGTTTGAGTGGTGGTGAAGCAAAGGAGCAGTTTTGGGCAATTGTTGCTCAGTGCTGTAAAACTTTGCCTAATGACAAACCACGGTACTGTATGGGTGTAGGATATCCAGAGGATATTATAGTTTGTATAGCGTTGGGCGTCGATATGTTTGATTGTGTTTATGCGTGCCGCACTGCAAGGTTTGGGTCGGCACTAACATCTCGAGGAAAAATCCAAGTGTCCAAAAAAGTTTATGCAAACGATATGGGACCACTAGACCCTGAGTGCAACTGTATGACATGCAAAACCTTTACTCGCGCTTACTTGCATATTGTTGCAGCGAAGGAATCTATTGGGGCTACACTCCTATCGTACCATAACTTGGCGTACCTCATCAATCTAACACGCGGTGCACGGGAGGCGATTCTTAGCGGTACATTTGTCGAATACGTACAGAAGTTTTTTTTAGGATATTACCCGGCACGGGATTACCCAAAGTGGATTGTTGATGCACTTGCTTCTGTCAGTGTTGAGCTCCCCCGCTGATTATTAGGGGAAAGGTAACGCATCAGGGCTGAATAAGGAATAAGGTTTCAATAACACGAATCGGTGTCTTTTTTAGTGTTCTTTTGGTATTCTCTTTGTTTTTCTTTTTTTTTTTTCATGCAAACAATGGGAAACATTTAGCCCTACGGATGAGGTTGTTGAATCAAAATCTTTTTTTTAAAAAAAAAACTTACCCTCGTTGTTAAAACACCTTGAGAAAAGTTTGGTGAAAATGAATCAAACACGAAGTGATGCTATTAGTAATTAAGAAAGGCTTATAATTTTTCCTCCTTCTCTTCGTTTTAATTCAGTCTTTTTAAAAGGGTTGGTGTACACAACCTGCTTCTCTTTTTTTTTCTCTCCCTTAAAATTAAGGTCTCTTTGTTACGTCACTCTTACTTATTGCACTTTTTTTTTCCTTTCCCCCATCAATTCTTGTTTGTCTAATTTTATTTTATTTTTTAATTTATCTTTACTCCCCAGAAAATACAGCGAGAACCCATCTGTAGGGTCGGTAAAACTGTGTCCTCTTGTTGATAACAGTTGCCGCAACCCACACAAACACACAGGTGTAACCAGCAATAATTTTTCACGGTATAGAGAACACTTAAGTAAGACACATCAACAGGAGGAGGCACTGTAAATTTGAATTTTAAAAAGGGGGAGGAAAAAAAAACTAACGGAAAAAAAATACCAAAAAAAAAAAAAAAGAAAGGACATGTCGGAGACAATACCCGTTTCAGTACAATGCTGTGAGGGCCGATTCGAACTTTCAGTGGACTCAAACCACACGCTACGTGACGTTTTGCGTCAGTTTAAACGGGAAGTCGCTGCTCTCGATCCAATAAATTTGGAGGAGTATGTTGTGAACCATGAAGGTAAATTATTGCTGGACGACAGCGTTACTCTGCAAACAGTTGGAGTGAAAAAAGACAGCGTGTTTGTGCTTGTCAGGAAGGCGTGCTGCCCAGCTGCCAGTCCAGAAAAGGATGAGGACGATATGTAATCGGTTCACGCAATATATCTTTGTAAATGTATGTTGATGTGCCATATTTACATGTATATTTGTATGTTCATATCCATATTCATGTTTATATTCACACCATTGTGTGTGTACGTCTATGGTTTGAAGGTTGTTGTTGTTTTGTAATAAAATGTTAGTTTTTACTTTCCGTTATTGCAGCAAAGAATATTTTCACATTTGTTCTTTTTTGCCTTCTACTCTCCTTTTTTTCGTTTTTTTTGTTGAACTTCATTGTCTTCTTTTTTTTTATATTCAGCTTCTTTGCCGACATGTGACCGGTTGTTCCTTCTCTCGTTTTTATGCCATCTCCATTTAACGCTGTTTAGGAGATGATGTTAGATAAATTTGTAAGAATGGTTCTAACGAGATAATGCAGGAACAAGAAGGGTGAGGAGGTCATATGTGTGTGTGTGTGTGTGTGTGAGGAGGTATAATTAAAAAAATAATAATACAATAAGCGGCAAGTTGTGTGTTTTTCACGGTTGTTGGGTTTTATGTGAATGCGACGCAAATAGTGGAACGGTGATGTCCCACAACCGCAATGATTTAGCCATTATTTTTGACCGCATACTGCGCACAAATGCATCCAAAGAAATGCGTATGTGCACTGGTATTTGTGTGAGCTGCAAAGAAGGGAGGTGATGAATATGCTGATTTTTTTATTTCCGGTATATGTTTGTCACGGAATATTTAACGTTTTCTTTTGTATTTTTTTTCCCTTTTATTTCGTCTCTCCAACTGTGACAGTGCGATGATTGCTCTCTTTTTTTTTTTTTTGTTTCGCAGAGAGCCTTTCTAAAGTTTTTTTGGCTCGTTTCTACTGTCATGCTTCCCTTTCGATTTATTGCTTCAACCCGATTGATATACTACGCTACTGATCCTTCTGCTTTCCCATCTTTTAAAAAATTTTCAATCTATCAATTTTTAATGTTTACACATATATGTGTATATTAAACAATATACATTTTACACATTAAGTAATATCCGACACCGTCTTTTTTTTTTTTTGTTTCCCCCTCTCCCGTCGGGACTTCCGATAGCTCCCGGTTGTTGGCGGAACCGGTAAAGCATAAAAAAGGAAAAAAAGGGATATCCAAAAGCAAGAAGAGGTGGCACAAACTGAAACGAGAGGTAGAAGGAAAGGCGACAGCGACAGCGACAGCGAAAGCGGAGGGAAGTGAAGTGTTTGAGATTTATTGAACAAGGGGTAGAGTAGGAACAACAACCATGCCCGTAAAGCAACCGCCAAGGGTAACGAGGGAACGAAAAGCCGCCTCAGCAACTGCGGCACTTGAACTTCCAGCGACAAATGAAAACACGCGAAAGGCGGCTATGTCACCTTCTGGCTCATCAGAACAGGCTGTTTTTGAGGTTCATCCAAGAGAAATTGTCTTTGCGGATTTTGTCATGCACGAAAGCTATGAAGTTGCCCTTAGCTTGAAGAACATATCTAGGGAAGCGCAGTTTGTCCGTGTGCGGCAATCGCATGACCGCTTTGTTACCCTTGTTTCACCGCTCCCGCATGCCAAATCAACAAAGGTTGCACCAGGACTAACCGTTGTGTACAAGGTAGTTTTCAGGTCAGAGGATGAGCGTGACTACAGCAGTGACATTATAGTGACAACTAGCCAGGAGGAGTTCACCATCCCTCTCCGTGCCATAGCGAATCGTGGGCGGCTGGATTTGCCAGAATCGTTTGCCGTCTCGCCATCTCCGGTGAAGTGTAGTGGTTCGACTACATTGTTCCTTCGAAACAAGGGGAAATTGGACTGTCAATGGCGCGCTGTGTGTCAGGCACCATTTGCAATTTCTCCTTCTTCCGGCGTCGTTCCCTCGGAAGGGGGCGTTCTTCCCGTCAGTATTGTATTTACTCCACCAAAATTGCAGACCTATAGCGGTTCTATAGTTTTTCTTCTTGGCCCGGAGGAAAACGCCGTGCAGGAGCTGCCAGTTTCGGGTAGTGCAATGGAATTGTCTATCATACAGGATAAAAGCGAGGCGCTGTTCCCCGATACGTTTGTGACACTGGAGAGTCAAGTGATGATATCGGTTAGGAATGAAAGCGACCGCACGATACACTTTACGTGGAAAGCTGAACAGACTGATCATCAAGAAAAATGTGCAACTGAAAATGCTATTGCAGAACAATCCGGAGCCCTTACTTACGCTGTGCTGTCTAATGCGGAGCATGAATCCACTCGACAACGGCTAGCTAGGGAATATATTGACCACTTAACCAAGGGAGGCCGCGTTTTTGATGATGACGTCTTCACAATTGAGCCTGTTAGTGGTGTGATATACGGGAAAGGAAGTAGAGAGTTTATTGTGACCTTCAACCCGCAACTGGCTGTAAGCTACCTCTCAACTGCGTACCTCGATATTGAGGGTAAGAATCAGCGCCTTCCACTGCAAATGAAAGGGAAGGGTCTAGCCCCTCTATGTGAGTTAGAGTTTACTACTCTCGACATTGGTGATATTGTTGTTGGTGCTGTGCATGAATACAGGGTGGAAATCATTAACAAGGGTTGCGTTGAGGCCCGCTACAAGGTGATGCCACAGGATACGCTAATGGGAAGAAAATTCTCCTTTTCTCCCCCCGAGGGGGTCCTTCCACCTGGTACAACGGAAACGTTTGTCATTCGTCTAGAATCCGATCTTTTGGGTATCATTTTGGAGACTTTTAACATACACATTCACGGTGCGCTTGATGGTTTAAAACTCTTCTTTCGTGGACGCGTTACGAGTCCTTCCTTGCAGTTTAATCGGAAAGAGTTGAACTTCGGTAATGTCTCGTATACCACTCACCATTCTTGCTCGTTACAGGTGATGAACACTGGAAGCTTTGATATTCGGTACAAGTTGCGCATCCCTGAGTCGAGCCCCTTGTGCAACTGCATTACCGTCACCCCATGTGAAGGACTAATACCTGAGGGAGGTGTACATGATATTTGCGTGGATCTTGTCTCGAATGCACTGGGGTCACGGGAAACCAAACTCCTCGTTGATGTAGAGGACGTTGGTGATGCTGTGCACACACTTCCCATCAAGTTCTTTTGTCTTGTACCCACGCTACAACCTTCTCAAGACCAACTTCACTATGGGCATTGTTTCGTGGGGCACAACTACACCATGAACTTAGAAGTTGTTAACAAGACCGCGTTGGTGGGGAAGTTTAGCGTATTTCTGCAGGAGTTGCTCGACACACAAGCAGACACAGCCATCGTTTCGATCGGCTCACCGGATAATACTGACGGCGTAGAGGTGATTGAGGCCCGCAGCCGTTGCCTTGTTCCCATCACGTTGACACCGTTAGCAGTGGGTGAACTTCGCATGACACTCTATGTGCGTGTCCTTGGTTCGGAAGAGCAGTTAATGCCCGTTTTGGTAACTGCTTCTGCATGTGGTCCAACAGTGGTAGCGGTACCGAGGCATCTTTCTTTCGGGGGTTTACAACTTCTGGACGAAAAGGAGCTTCAGCTTACTCTCACGAATATGAGCAGCATTACTGCTTACTTCACAACTGAGTTTCTTCTGGGTGCTGCAAAGACAGAAGAGCCGGTGTTCTTTTTGGAACCGACAGAAGGCGAAATAGAACCGGAGGGCACTTTCATCATTAAAGTGAGAGCGCGCTTGGACGAAGCGCGGACTTTCGAAGAGAAGATTAGGGTAGCGGTTCGCCATTCAGAGAAAACCTCTCAAGTTATTGATGTTGTCGCCAACGGGAAAGGTTATGCCCTGGTGCCTCAAGACGATGCGGATGAATTCGATTTCGGTGACATTTTCACCGAAACGACTGTTGAAAAGAAGCTGATCATCTTAAATAAGGGGCGTCGTGATATTGAAGTTATATGGAGCGGTCTCAGTCGAAACCGGGCTGGAAGAGGTGGTATGCCCAATGTCTTCTCTGTAAATCCCGAAATGGCCCTCATACCCGCACGTAAATCATATGAGTTTGTTGTCCAAGGGTATGCAACAACTAAGGGTGTATTTTCGGACTGCTTTACTTTAAAGGACAAGAACAGGTACAAGGTTGTTCTCTCCAAAAGCGTCCAGGGAAACTTCATCACTCCTTCAATAGCATACAGTACGAAGAAGGTTGTGTTTGATTACATCTACGGTACAGAAGGTGACACCGGTTGTGCTGTAACGACAAAGACGTTTACGATGAAGAATACGTGCACTCGTACATTACATGTGTCACTCCGTTGCTTAACCCCGGCGAACGGAAGTAGCTCACCCTTTACACTCGAGAATCCAACAACCTTCGCTCTCTCCAGCGGTGAAACCCGCATTGTCGGTGTGACCTGTGATGCTCTCTACCGCCGAGACAACATCGCGCACTCGGCAAAGGGGCGTGTGCTGGTTACTTTTAGCAACCACACCACCACTGAGTATGTGTACCTTACGGTGAATATTGCTTTACCGAACGTTTCCATTGTGCCTGATACACGTCAGTTAAACTTTGGTTCGGTGCTAGCCGACACAGAGAAGCGGTTGCAGATAACTCTCACGAACCTATCGGAAATTGTTTCGGCGAACTTCCACTGGGGCATTGAGACACTTGGGCATCCGGCAGCGACATCCAACGCCAAAGTACCACTGGCAGAAGAAGAAGAACGCGAAGAGCAGCAAGAGCAGCAGTTGATACGGAAGCACTTCGACATTATACCGTTCCGTGGCTCCATACCGCCTGGGGGGAAGACTGTTGTTGAAGCAGTTTTTTACGGTGCACGTGGGCGACACGAGGCGAACGCAAAGTGTAGTCTTGAAGGTGGTCCGAGTTACAGTGTGAATCTGATTGGTTGGAGCGACGTTGCTGTGCGGTTCGATCGCACAAGCCTGGATTTTGGTATTATGCACTACAAAGATAGAGCAACTAGAACCATTTGTATATCTAGTCCCTTACGTGTCGCTGTACCTTTCTCCGTAGACCTCACCAGATTGAAGCAACCAGAGTCGCTGACTGTAAGGCCGTTGAGAGGAACAGTCACTACCAAAGTGTACCTCACCGTTACGTTCGGTCCCATGATCCCAGAAGAGGTAATAGAAACTTTTACAGTGCAAGTTGGTCATTTGCACCCGCAAGTCATTAAAGTTCGTGGCCTGGGACAAGTGTCAACGATGTCGGTGGTACCAGGTGAGAAGAATGTAAAACTGAGGCGTGTTGAGGATCCAATTTTTCAGGAATTTTTCAATGAGCTCAGTAAGCGAGAATGGGTGCCTCACCACACTAAAATGGGTTCCTCAAACCCCATACCACATGTGGACCCTTCTGTGCTCGAAGCAGAGAGGTTGACCCTCTGTCAAACGATACTTCCCACCAGAGAACTGGTGCCATCGGTATGTTCGGCATCTCCACCCCCACAAACAACTACCTCGGAGGGTCAGCAGGAGGAAATACCACCTCTTCTCGCGCGGTATATTCTTGACTTTGGGCACGTTACGCGACAAGATGTTCGGACAGCCAAACTTCTGTTGGTAAACACGTCGACGTGTAGTACCTCGATATCTCTGGAGAAGAATTCGCAGCAGCCTCCCGTTGTAACAGTGGAACCGCTAAAAATTCCTACTATGGCTCCGATTTCGCACACGGAGTTCGTCGTTACGCTTAATGCCAGTGAAATTGAAAAGGGTTCTACCGGCGCTGATCGACGGGAAATTACGTTAAACCTTGCGAAGGGACCACGTGTTATTATTGAAGTACATTATTACTTGGCAACGCCCATGCTGACACCCGAATCGCATGTTGTGGATTTCGGTGATCTCCGACCAGGTCACATTCATGTAAAAAATGTTCATTTTTACAACAATGAAGCTGCGCCATGTAGTTGGACGTTCAAATTGATCGAAACAAAGAAGAAAGGAGAAGCGCAGGATCCCCGGAGAAGCCCATCAATTGAAACAGTTTACAAGAAGCAATTTAAAATTGGAAAGGAGCGGGGGATATTGCCGCCATATTCTTGTATGGCTGTTCAAATGAGTTTTCATTCGTGGTATGTTGGTCCTGCAAAGGCCAGGTTGCGCCTCCGTTTTGCATCCAACCCAAACGATGAGTATATGACAATTATTGGTAACGTTAGAGATGTTAAGGTGAATATTTCGCCCACTCCCGTTAATTTCTTGCCACTTCTTCCGTGTGAAGCTGTGTACCATACGTTAACCATAACAAACAATGAGGAGCATCCCATTGAAGTTGTTTGTATGAACTATGATCAGAAGGTCCGCATTGAACGGAGAGCGTTACAACGTTTCTTACAGGGAGTTACACCAACTCAAGAAGAGAAAGGACTTTACCTTCCACTCCGAGAGGCGGGTGATGCCTTACCAGAGGGTTTGCTAGACGCAACGTTCGAAAATTTAAATGCCGAAGAGACTGCTCTTGAGTTCGTTGGTGTAGATGAGTCACTCGAAAGGGCATTAGAGCGGCGGCGTGGAAGTTACAGCTCAAGAGCGGGGCAAATAGGCCGACAACCATCCAGGAGACAATCTATGGACAAACCGGATGCGATCGCTTTACACTCAAAAAGCTTAAGTTGCAAAAATTCATTTTCGGTTGTTAATCCTAAGGTTATCGTTGTTGTTGGACCTCCATGCTCTGGAAAAACCACCCAAACGCAGAAGTTGAAGGAAAGTTCCGGAGTTGTGGAGTTAGATTTGGATGCCATGATATTGTCTGAGGCGGAGTTTGACACGGCCGAAGGTGAATTAATTCGTGGTTTACTTTCTGACTACGACAAGCTTCATGCTGCTCCTCCAGTGATGCCTACGGGACGGCATAGTGACAAATTGAATCCGTTGTTGCCACTGGCTAACTCGAAAGTTGTGATTCTTCTTCATACACTCGTTGTTCGGCAACTGAAGAAGGTTGATAACGTGACCGCCGTAGTTATTGATGATTTGAAATCCATAATCACGGAAAATCGGGAGGCGGTGCTCTTCGCCATCAGTAAGGCTGCCCAGGTGACCGGTATGACACTGAAAATAATATCCCTTGGTGTGAGTGAGGTGACGGCTGACCTTCGGCGCAACCTTGACATACAGCGAAAATGCAATGAAACAGCAGAGGCTGCTAAAATTCCACTCTTGACGGAAGAGGAGTACGAGGAGCTTAGTGAAGGGGAACGCGACACGTATAACCACCAGCTACTGTACTACAACAAATGTAAACGAGACCTTGCGGAAGTCACTAAGGAAGTGACACGATTGGCAGAAGAAAAAGAAAACAATGAACAGCATACGGTGCAGAAAGTGATCGACGCCGAAATGGCAGCGAAAGAGGAAATGGAGGAAAGAATGCGGGCATCAACGAAGGGGAAAAGATATGTGCCGGAACAGCGGCCGGCACCGGTATGGCACAAACTTAGTGACCTGGAGAGATACAAGGAACTTTACATTCATCTCCGCGAGAGAAAAGATTTGGATCACATCATTGTTGACGGGGAAAATTGCAAAGACCTTACCGAGCATGTAATTTCAAATGAAAATAGCAACGGTGCACTCGATGCATTTTTACGGGGGTCTGTAACGGAAAATGCCAATGATAAAAACCGGTTGATAAATATATGGAATTTTGGAGCGAATGGCGTGTGGGAGTTTGTGTCAGAGGAGTATCTCAATACGACTCACGAAGCATATGAGGGCTTACGTATATTTTCTCGTACACCTCGCGATCTTTCAACCAAAAAAAACCCTAAGGGTGCAGTACCGGTGGTTGCGTCACCATTGGTGGAAGCCAGTAGGTGGTTGATTGCACCAATGTCATCAACAGACGTTACTCTTGTCTTCTGCAGTAGCAGACTTGGCCAGTTCTCAACTCCACTAACCTTCGGAATAACGGGAACAAGTCAGCAAATCGTTGTTCCAGTTGCTACCAGCACACTGTATCCAGATATTTGCCGTGACGAGAAAAGGATATTTAGAACTGTTAAGACGCGAGCTGTGGCGGGTCGCCAGGTAAGTGGTGTTTTTCTCTTGTCCAAGCGCTCGTACGAGTTTGGGCCTTTAATTGTCCACGGGAATGATGGTAGTGCTTGTGGGAACAGTAAAGTGTCCTCATCGCTCCGCAATGAGTCTCCCTCCATGGGGAAGAGTACTTCCTCTTTCCGGGGATGGGTGGCACATGATACCTTGACGCTTACAAATGACGGTATTGTCCCCGCCGAAGTAAACATGTCGTTTGGCAAGGAAAAGGACCTCACCTTTGCTGTCGCACCAAACAAGGTCACTATCCCCGTTGGGGAGACTGTAACGGTGATGCTCCGCGCTAACCCGGAATCAATTGGAGAAATAACAGCAAAGCTTGTCGTGACTGTTCGTGACAACCCGGCTCCTTGGTTTGTGAATGTGTCTTGCATTGGGACGCGGCCATCTGTGACACTAGATGGCAAAAGGGATTTGGTAGTGCAGTACGGCCGTTCGTTGGTTACTAGACCTGTGGAAAAAACGTTCACTATTTCTAATGTAAGTTTTGTGCCTGTGCACTGGCGAATCACTGGAATGGACAAATTGCCCAGTGAATTTGAACTGAGCGCTACGAGCGGTGTACTCGAGGTCAGTGGAGCTCAAAAACTTGCCCTCGCCTTCAAACCAATAAAGCCCGGAATGCATTCTTTATCGCTCAAAGTTGAGGTGATGGACTCCGAGGAGGCCCTGTACGAGTCTCTTCCTCTAACAATTAAGGCTGAAGCCCACGATGCAGTGGTGGAATGGACGCGGCATGTCAACTTTAAGATGATACATGTTGGTGAAACGAAAAAGGAGCTGATCCGCATACTAAACAAAAGCCCGTACGATATTGGGTATATGTTACGTATGCCTAAGGCACTTCAAAATGTGATTACTCTTTCTCCCGTTTCTGGTACTGTCCGAGGCTTGATTGGGTACAGAGATGCTGCGATAGCCTCAGTGGAAGTTTCCATTCGTTTTGACAGGGAAGGTGAAATTCCCCCCACACTTGGCGTCATTGAGGCATCTTTTTACGATCCCCAGTCAAACGAGCTACTTTACCCAGTTCAAAACATTACCGTAACAGGAGAGGCGTGGTACAACCAATTTTCCGTCAGGCCGTCCTTTATCGATTTTGGTCCATGTGTCGCACATCAAAAGAAGGTGTCCACATTTGAGTTGCGTAACACAGGCAGGTTTCCACTGAATTTCAAACTCTTCAACTACAAGAAGGCTACGTCAGTGTCCACTCCAGAGGAAGAGGAATTTGTCCCCCGAAGAGGCCGAAAAACGGCTAAGGGTGATGTCGGCTTTCAACTGGGGTCATTTAACATATCACCAAATGTGGGTGTAGTTGGTGTGGGGGACTCTTGTACATTCAATGTCACGAGTGTTCTGAGTAACCTACAGGACCAGCGAGAGGTACTGGGAATACATGTGGATCACTGCGACCCTGAAATTGAAAAAACTGGAACAGCATTTCACATTGTTGCATCACCTACAACACCCGGTATTGTGGGTAACCTTTCTTCGTCGTTGGATGTGGAAACTGTGTTCGAGGAACAGCAAATTGTTACAAGTTTGTCATGCTTCAACGGCCCTGTACGTGCTTTTGCCAAGGAAGAGTGTCTATTCTCATTTGGGCAGTCGCTGTTGGGAAGCAGAGTTGAAGAGCGGTTCCGCATTGCAAACCTTTGCACTCTCACATGCACAGTCAAGGTCCGACTCCTTCCCAAGAATATGTACGAATGGAAAGAGAAGGATAGAAAAGACCGGAAGGACAAAAGTGCGCACGGCACTGCAGAAGGTTTTCTACTTCTCATAGATGGTGAGCTGCGTGAAGAGGGCACGATAGAGCTCTCCTCCTTCGAAAGTCGCTTTGTTACTGTATGTTTTGCACCGCAGACCTTGCAATCGTTTACCGCGCGCTTTGAAGCTATCGCCGTAGATGGAACGAACCCTGCCACCAACTCGCTTCGCTTCGACCTTGCGGGTGAGGGAATCCTTCCCACAGTGCAGTATATTTTTCCACCGCCACTGCAAATTACGGCCCCCATAATCGTGAACACAGTATCTGGAACTGGGGGGAAAGGGAAAGGGAAGGAGTCGAGAAAGGCAGCCGTGGCAAAACCAACTGCGCATGAGGTTGCACCTCCTCCACCCGCCGATACTATACAAATGCCATTAACATTTGTAGGGTCGTCTGTAACAAGGTGCTTCCGTGTCCGTAATAACTCAGACATTCCCGTACATATTCGCCTCACAGCACCGGATGACGTCCCGCTAGGCATGACTGTAACAAAACTTAAGGAGCAACTTCTCGTCCCCCCGACTGGAGAGGAAGCATTCAGTGTGACTCTGGCCCCTCATAAAGTTGATAAATGGAAGACACGCCTTCGTGTGTCGGTGACGGAAAACCCGTTCGATGACCGCGAACTGTGGGTGGTTGGGGAAAGTTTCCATCGACCAATATCGTTCCATAACACGGACCCTCTGATGGAGGAACGTCTAACCTTGGGTTACTGGTATCTGTCACAAGTAAAAGAGCACACATTCACCGTCGCCAACAACACACCATTCGCTGTGCGTTTTGAATGGAACCAATCTTCACGTGCGCTTTCCTTTTCCCCACGTGTGGGTCACTTACCGTCGGGTGCTTCCAGAGACATAACCGTGCGCTTATATAGTGAAGCAGTTTCGAAGGATAATGTGCTCTGCGTTATGCAGGTTACGTCTATTGAATGTGTGGACGGGGACGACTGGGACGACAGGCAGACGAAGGAGAGGTGGCTCAGCACCGTTGTGTCTGAAACTGATGATGTATCTGCCATTTCTGATGGCGAAGGTCGTCCAACATTTCGAAAAGTTGTTGGAGCCGTGGCAGAGCCTGCGTACCGAGCCACTGAAAACTTTAGTTGCAACAAGAATCTGGTTGTTAGTTACGCATGTGAGCCGACAACTTATGAACTCACACTGCCGTCGAATGAGAATGTAGAGCTCTCCGAGGGGATAACGTTTCCCACAACAAAGATATTTCAGAAGCGGTTCATCACAATGCGCATCGAGAACACTGGACCGAACGTCCTACCGTTCTCCATTGAGGTGAAAAAGAATGAAGATGAGGAACGAACTTCACTCGATCTTTCTGGAGTTTTCATTGCTGAGCCTTCTTCTGGTGCTGTGGAGCCTCACACAACTTGCGATATACGAGTCACCTTTGCACCGAAGTGTGTTGATGTAGCAGACAGGGTGCTTGTTGTCAACCTGAAGCACAGCGCAAAACCCCAACACATTATACCACTCCAAGGATCCGCTGAATGCCCACTGGTGCACTTCAACATTCCTCAATGTGATTACTTTTCCACACGCGTTGATGGTGAAGCCGGGAGCGTCATTCTTCCAAACACGATTCCTGTTGTATTTAACGTTTGCGGGTTGAACACTAAATCTGTTGTCACTTTCAAAGTAATTAATCCGACAGCAACGATTCAGCGGTACGAGTGGATCAGTAACGAGATGTCGCGACATTTGGCTCCTTTC
Source organism: Trypanosoma brucei gambiense DAL972 (assembly GCF_000210295.1). Taxonomy (NCBI): domain Eukaryota; phylum Euglenozoa; class Kinetoplastea; order Trypanosomatida; family Trypanosomatidae; genus Trypanosoma; species Trypanosoma brucei. The sequence continues at coordinate 707,056 of NC_026739.1, forward strand.
CGCTGCTTAACACCTGCTGGCTCTATTTCTGCGGGGAAGCAGTGTGAGATGGCGTTCGAGTATACCTCTACTTCACTGGCGACGCGCGAATCGCTGTGGAATTTTTTCATCTCTGGTCAAACATCTGTACCCTTCATGCTGGTGGGGAAAGCGCATGAGCCGAATTTGTTTCTGAATGTCAATAAGGTTTTCTTTGGTGGCACCCCCGTTGGAAGCAAAAACGAGCGCGTTGTTATATTGGAGAACAAGGAAGACTCACCATTCTCTTTTTCGTTTGATAATGCGTCGATGAATTCAGAGAAGGACTTTGTTGGGATGAAACCGACGCGCGGTGTAGTTCAGGCAAAGTCTTCCGTACAAATCACTATTTGGTTCTGCCCCAAGGAAGAAATCGCTGTCAACATGAAGTTGGTATGTCGGGTGAAGCGGGCGAGCAACCCCCTAACCATCAACGTGAAGGGTGAAGGCCTGCGGACCCATTCATCCATGTGTATTGAGGACGTGGAAGGGGCTGAACACAAGGAACCCATCGTGGTTACGCCGTATCACCCATTCCAGTACAATTTGGGCCGTACGCAGGTGAATACAATAGTGAAGAAGAAACTTGTTATATCCAATGAAGGAAGTTGCCCCTTTGATTTTGTAATGACGACGCCCGAACACAGGTTTCTTACTTTCAGTGGAACATTTGGCACTCTGCAACCGAAACAGCGAGCAGAGGTTACACTTGTGTACTTCCCTACATCGTCCGAAGCGTTGCGCAACCTAACTTTGGCATGCCGAATTTCTAAACGTGTTGTGTACACTATTCGATTGTCAGCCGCGAGCTACACACCGAAGGTCATACTTGGATTCTCAAGGTACGATTTTGGTCTATGCTTCGTTTCCGAATACATGTGTGGTCAAACCCCACCGTCAGTGTTGTTGAACCTCACAAACGGGGAAACTGACGAATCCGTAACGGTTGACTATATTCTTCCCGAGGGTCAGTATTTTGACATGGACACCGCTTCTACCGTGCTAGCGCCCGGCGAAACGAAGCGAGCGAAAATAACGTTTAACCCCGCTGAAGTAGGAGAATTCGGTTGTGATTTGAAGTTGCTCGTGAACGGTCATTATCCATTATTTGTGCCCATTAGGGGTGAGGGTGTCGTGCCACGCATTGAAGTATCAAGTCGGTTTCTGCGGTTGGGAGTTGCACGCATAGGTGAACGTCGTACCGCTGAACTCCGTCTAGAGTGCAGAAGCCGGACTTTAACGACAGTTTCGCTTGCCAACTGTATCGATGTTGAATTGGCGGCAAGGGGTATTTCGCTTTTCCCTAGTGAAGAATTTGTGATGCGACCCGACGAAGCGCGCACTATAACTGCAGTGTTTAAACCCCAAAGTCGTATGGCAGAGTTCCAACGGGAAATAAGCATGGTGGTGTGCGGGAAGGAAATGCCATTTGCCCTCATTACGGCTTCCTGCGAGGATGCTGAGGTACATTTGGATGTTCAAAATGTACTCTTCAACAATGTTGTAGTCGGTGCCGTTTCAACTCAGCGGGTTGTCATCATGAACAGTGGTGATATCTCCCAACGTTTTTCGTGGGATGCCGCTATGAAGACAAACAGAGACCTGAAAATCATCCCCGCCGCAGGCGTTATTCGTGCGCATGCGGAGCAGGCATGCGAGCTTACGTACAATCCGACCCAAGTGGGAAGCTCAATTCATCAAACGTTTCTTTTAGAGTTCGATAACGCTCCACCGATCCCTCTGAATTTAGAGGCACATTGCGTCGATATACCTAAACCTGACACTGTTTTGGAATTCACCTGCAAAATAAGGAGCTCCGTGACGAAAACCCTGACCATTGAAAACCCAACCAACACGGTGTGGACGCTTCGACCAACTATAAACAACAAGTTCTGGTCAACTGTGAAGTCATTGACGGTAAATCCGAAGAGCCGGGCGTTGCTCTCCGTCACTTACTCACCGTTTTTGTATACGAAGGAAAAAGACATCGGAAATCTCTTCATCCCCCTACCGTCAGGCGAAGGTCGCAGCGTACAGTTGGAAGGCATCCCTCAGAGCGCTTTCGAAGGAGGTTCTGCCAATGAAAAGGTGGTTGAAGCCAATACTGTGCACACTGAAATATTTGAACTGCAGAATGATACACCGAATACCCTTCGCTTCCGTTCATCTGCCAACTGGCTGACTGAGCCTGATAAGGGCACAGTAACTGTAAAGATGCCAATGACGATTGATGTTCCGGCAAAACAGAAGAGGGAAGTAAGCATTGATATAATATCGACGAGTGAAGGGATTTTACAGGGCGCCATTGTCTTCCTTTGTCAGAGTAGGGAAGAATATTCTCGGGCACTGGACCTGTCATTTAAGGTGGTACCAAAGGTTATGTCAGCAAAAGCGGAACTTATTGCACCAGTGCGGACGACAGCAACATACAAACTTCCGATTACGAATCCCTTGAACAAGAATGTAACATTTACTATACGGGTAGAAAATGGCAGTGACGTGATCTCTGTAGATTCTCAAATTACAGTTAAAGAAAAGAGCACGGTTGAGCTTCCTATAAACTTCTTTCCACTGGTTCACAAGGAGTACCCCGTTGCAACAGTGACGGCGGCAAGCAATGAAATTGGGAGTGTTGTATGTAAATTGCATCTTCGATCCATTGCCCCACGGCCGTCGGTAGTTACGCGCGTGTCGTGCCCACTCGGGCAAAATGTGGAGTTTCCACTGAAGTTTACGTCATACAGTAAAACGAACTGTGAGTTTACAATAAGGTTACCCGATGAGTCGAAATTCTCGCCTTTCTCGAGGATAGCAAACTCTAGTAGTATCAAAGTGCAGGGTTGTTCACGGTCAGAGGGGACAGAAGTGACGGTAGACATGTTGTACGAACCCTCAACTGTCGGTGATGATAGACAAACTATTGAAATAGTGTCGCAAACAGCTGGTGTTTACATTTTCCCCATTGTTGGTACATGCCTGCCACCGCGCCGTCAGGGCCCCTTTGCTGTTCGAACAAATCAGACCACACCAATCACATTCAAGAATGTGTTCAACGAGGCCATGACCATTAACGTTTCAACGGATTCTCCTTGCTTTGTCGTTAGCAAAACAACGGAGACAATACCACCCAAGAAAGTTATTTCGATTGGAGTTCAGCATCGATGGGATGAGGAGCGGCGTGATGCGTACGCATCTAAGCTTACAATCAGTGGGGTGCACAAAGGAGAAACAATTAGTTGGATTTACTACCTAAAACTTGCTACAGCCGACCAGCAAACACCTCCTCCATGAGAGGCGGGTTGGGTAATCGAGTGAAGGGAGGGGTTTACCTTTGAGAATTTGGGTGACGCCCCCTTTTTTCTTTTTTCTACATGAATGTAATGAGAAAATGAGAAGGTGTGGGTCCTAAGTCATTGACGGCCTTATTCGGTGTAGTCATGATCAGCACAAAGGAAGTATATATTTATATGTTGGAGGGGGCGGTGGGGTTTGGAACCTTTGGTGTTGGTGGTGTTAGTTTGGAAGTTGCTGTGTTCGTGGATTCATGTAAATAAATTATACTTTCTTTGCTTCATTCTGAAGTATAATTCAGCAGAGAGTGGGAGGCAAAGGAACGAAAACACCATGAAAGAACGCGGCTGAAAGCTGCGTCCTATACAGAATTTGTCGTTGATGTTTGATTGTCGTTACCATTAAATGATGTATAATGTGTAGACAGGTGTTTTTTTTTTCAAATAGACAAATACCAACATCACAAGGTAAGCAACATTCGATGCGATGAGATGCTCGTTGCGTTGGAAACGGAGAGGTCTTAGTAGGTAGAGAGAAAGATAGGCAAATGAGAGAAGTATGTTACGGAAATTGATTAGCAAATTCATGAAACATTGATGATTACGATACGGAAGGACGAGGGCCACGTTTTTTTTTGTTTCGATTTTCAGCTTTATTTTGTTTGTCGTTTCTTTCTTTCCCATTCACGTGTTTACTCTTCTTTTCCCTCTCGAGAATCTCCTCCTCACTCTTGTTTGTTGGGATGCAACTGACCATAGCATCATCGTTCCCCCCCCCTTTAACTGTTTCTTTACATGGTTAGACTGGGCGTTCACTTTAAGTGAGTGTTTCAAAGATATACAAAGAAGAGTGCTTTGTCGATAACCTCAGCAACCGAGAGAAACAGTAGTTGTGCTGCTGCAAAATGCTTGCTACGTTTTGTAGTTTGTTCTAATTTATTACTTTCCCTTTCTCTATTTATTTTGTCTATATATTTTATACTTACGTTGATTTACATTTTCTTGGGGGGGGGGGGGGCACATAGGGTTGTTCGTTTGATCATCTCCTAACATTGTCCATACACACGCAGAAAGAAGACGATCTTCGTCATCTCTAGTGACAAGTGGGTTCCATGTTTGGTGGAGTTTTAGAAAAGATTCGGCTTTTTGAAGCTGACATTGAGCGTCACATCGACAGCATTGTACAGCAACTACTCATTGAGGATATCTCGAACAAACGTCATCAGCTTCTTCGAGATTACTTTATAATACAACAAGCTGAGGCTGTTGAACCCATTGCTGAGAAACTATTGGATATTTATCTTGATCAGGACGATATTGTGTCAGCCCAGGAGGCTCCGGCGGAGGGTGAAGCAGTTTACAGCAATGCGCTGAAGGAGTTTGAGGCTCGCATCGCTGACATCCGGGAGTATCACCGAACCTTTAGAGACGTTCCTACGGTGAAGTGTGAGCTTGATCTACCCGATGTGAATGCACTTGATAACGTTTTTACACTCGCAGAGAGGTATGGCAGTTGCCTTGACCTGGAGGCCCATTATCATCGGTACAGCAACTTTATGCTTTCGACCAGCAAACGGGCACTTGAAACAAATCACACGGTGGGGACTGCATGGCCTGGTCGGGTTGAGTATCTTACCTTTGTGACCAGTGTTATAAACATAATACTCAATGATGTGGACCCTTATCGCAAGGTATATGGCTTCTGGTCTTATAAGGAATTCGTGGAGGAGTTGCTCAAATACCTGGTTCATTTTCACAAACGTGTACTGGTAATGGAAGGTGATGTACTTGAATCAACACTCGCCAAGTGCGATGCGGACGCTGAGGAATTCTGGTCGAAGCTTGTGGAGCATAAGAAATCTGTAGTAACCATTAGTAGCACAGCTGTGGCGTTACCGGGGACAGCTGGGAAGTCTGTATCCTCGCTGCATGCCCCTGCACCACTGCGAAGGTATGTGAAGGCATTTGCACTGTGGCCCATAACTTACGTGGAATCCGTTACACCTTCTGAGATTGAGAAGCCACCTTCACTCGAAGAAGTCAAGGCTGTGGTGCACATTGAGGCAAAAATCGTTGTCTTGCTTCAAACTCTTTTGTTCGAACACCTGCAAGAGACAGAAAAGATTCTTCTGCGTGATTACAGTAAAACAGTGGAGGAACTGGAGTGGGAGAGGGATAACATGCAGGCGGAGTTCCTTCGATCTGTAGAGGAGGCAAAAAAGAGATGCGCCACCACTGTTGAAGGAAGTGTTGTACAGGCTGCCCAACATGAGGTTGCTGTTGCCTTCGCCCCCGAGGAGGGTAAAGAGGTTCCCACAGCTAATGGCGTTTTAGCACCCGGGACGAAGGCGGGCGATACCAACGACCAACTACTCGATAGTGACGGGAAACCAGTTGCACGGTGGCTGGTGTGTTTGCAGCAACTGCATAAGAGATTTTACTGCGAGGTATGTGGTGGAACTGTATATATTGGTCCCAAGGTGTTCAAGGACCACTTCGGTGCGGAGAGACATGCGGAAGGGTTGCGACGACTTGGTGTTACTCTTCACTTGAAGAATTATGAAGGTATTTCGTCCATACGTAAGGTAATTGAGATGCGGGATAAAGTGATGGGAAACAGTCGTAGTCTACGAAAGCGCATTCATGCTGATCAGGAAGATGAAGAAATGCAAGATGCCCAGGGAAACGTGATTACCGCGGGTGCTTACAGAAAGTTTCAGATGTCGAGGAAAACAGGTTGATTGGCAACTCGTAAAGAATAGTTATTATACCTCCTGCTGTGCACCTCCCGTTGTGTTTGCGTATGTGCACAATTTCTGTTAGGTTGCGAGATTGTTTCGCATAAGTACTTGGTAAGTTTGTTGTGATTTGGTTGCTGTGTAGCAGGTTAAGCTGCTAGCTTTGTTGTTTGTGTGTGTGCTCGTAATCCCAACTAAAATGGGAGGACCTGTGCAGAATCATAAGTCACTTCACCTCCTTTTACACTTCTTATCATCAACATCATGAATAATGCCACTAACGAGTGCGAGTGTCCGTGGCATCCACTGGCTCTGCACTTTTTTTTTTTTTAAGCTTATATTATTGTGTGTTCTCTCAATTATTGTCTTTACAGTTGTAGGAGTTTCTCGTTTGCTGAAAAAGGAGAGAAAGTGTTTACTATTTTTATATATACATGATTTTTTTTTTCACTTTTGTTCTTTTGCTCTTTTCAATTACTGCCAATTGGACATGGTGTCGGTTCCTTTCCCCATGGTTTTAGAAAGGAAGAGGAGTAGGAACGAAGCTATGACGTCCAGTCGTGCGGCAGGGCGACTACGTTCCGCTACGAAACGAACTGAAAAGATAAAGGAACAAGTCATGAAATCTTCCACGTCTGTGTCACGCAGGACGATACCCCCTTCACAGCGGAAAATGTTAGAACAAACGCAATCGGTTTCACAACTTTCTGAGGCATCGACGGGGAATTTACCTCCGCACAAACTTTCGCAGCGCGAGTTGGTTCGTGTTCATGGCTGGGAACCTGTTGTAAAACCTCTGCGAGATACCGATGCGGTGTCTCTTCCTGGCACAGCTACCACAAGTGTTGTGTGGAGGAATGATATCACGAATGCGACACTCATACCGAACGACGTGGGTGGCGGTGTTCGTACGCGTAGAGCGGCGGCAAGACTTGCTGCTGGTGTAGAACCCCCAAACTATTTGGTATACTCTCGTGACCCACACGTTAAGTCTAAGCGTAGGGGACAACATAATGTACACGTTACTGAAGATGTGCTTTCTGCTAGTGCCTCGGGCGCCGTTTTGAGTGGCGTTTCATTAACTTCATCCAAGGCGGTGCGCAGCAGATGGCGTGGGATTAAAAGTGTTGACAATGGGGAGAATAAACAACAGGATGGTAATGAGATCGGTGAGGATAAGCCAAACAGCGTTGGTGACGACGATGCAAAATTCGTAGGTGAGGGGAATGGTGAGAAGAGACAGGATGGACGAGTGAAAAAAAGCGAAGGGCCAGAAGAAATAGAAGAGGAGAATGGAGCAGATTCCATAGATGCTAAGGAGGAAAAAGTTGGAAAAGTAGAAGACATGGGAGAAATGAAAGAAAACGTTGAGGAACAAAATAACAACCCCCAAAGTGATGAAGAAATTACTGATCAATCTGAAGATGAAAAAGAGAGTGGGGAGGAGGTGGGGAATGAAACCCCCGCAGAAGATGCAAAAAATCGGGAAGGGGATGGTGACACGCCTCGAGGCCGGCGGCGGAGGGGTTTAGCGAGTTGGTTGTCTCGCCGTCGGAGTCGCTTTGGCTGTGAGCGGAGGAAGCGGAGACGAGCTGAAGCAGTTACCTCCGCTGATGGGCAGCAGCAGCAGCAGCAACAACAACGCATAGGTACCTTGTCTGCATCACAGGCGATGCTACCACCACCGTACAGGCGCAACCGCCGGTTAAAGCGAAAGCTTGATGTAACGGAAGATTCTCCCATATTCGCATCGCACGCTGAGTTGCGGGATAAGGCATCACACATATTTGCGAGGGCTCCCTTTTCCACGGATGAGGATGTGTTGCGTTCGACTATCGACTGGCGGGACAACCCAACGCTGCTGTACGCCAGGTTGCTGTGGGAATTAGCTCCTCGTGAATTTCTTGGTATCGTTACGAAACGGCAAGAGGAAAGAACAGCGTCAAGCGTTCTCCAAGGAGCTAACTCGACTATATCGGTGAAGAAGGAGTAATATCTGTATGAGCCCGCTATTGTGAACAAAATCCTTTTCTTCCCCTTCCCTTTCTATGGGTTCCGCATTTCTTGTATCAAACACGCCGTTACCGGCGTCATTGCGCGGGTGTTAGAGCATTTAACGCATTCCTTGTAGTTACTGTTCCCTGGAATGTAATCTTTATATTCCTTTGGTAAGGGATGAAGACGACATGATTTGGGTCTGGGAGGCGTGTAACCGTTTCAGAGGTCTCACATTGTCGTTGGATAAAAAATATCAATATATATATATATATATATATATATTTACACTCCGGGAGTACGTGGACGGAATGGCACAAGCATCGTTTTATCGTCGGTTTTTTCTTTTCTGGTTTGTATCTCTCTTTTCCCGAATGGAATTGAAAAAAAAACAGCGGTGACGAGCACATACTAATCTTTCCCTCATTATCGTTGAATTTGTTCCTTTTTTGCCTTCCCTCTCTTTGTTTGCTCATCGAAACTTCATTGAATTTGTCTTATTTGTGAACTTATTTTCTCTTCCGTTTTTCCATTTGCACTTGTACTCGAAATTAGGTTGAAGAAGGTCCGTTTCTTCATTGGCTGAGGCAAAGGAGGAACAAGAAAAAGGCTTGAAAACCGCAAAGCCCTTGTTGAAGGATCTACTTTACGGAAGGTATTCACCTACAAAAAGCAACGCTATATTTATATATATATTTTTTATTATTCACCGATCAAGTTTTTTTTAAAAAAAGAGAGTTATACACGAAAAAGTTAAAAAAAACACAAAGGAAAAAAATAGGAGAAACCCGTGGATTTGGCTACCACTGCGGAAAGTTGGGGCAGCAGTAAGAAGGAAAGGTGGGAACTCTTGACCCCTGCGAGGTGTCTTGAGCCATTAAAATACAAAAGTACTCAAGAACGAGATATACGTGATAACAAGAATCAATTCTTTTGTTCTGTATTATACCTTTGTATCTCGTGTATTAGCCTTTTTTATTTTTGTTTTTGTGTACGCGGCACTGATTTTGGTACTTGTGGCGTGAGACCGGGTCATTATGATCTCCAACGACCCCCAGTTCGCCACTGTCACCATCCTGATACGCAATGCTGACGAGGTCACGCTTCGCGTTCCTATAAAGGAGGATATCACTGTGAGAAGGCTGGCAAAGGAGGCGATGCAACGTCTGCTCGCTCGTTTACAAGGGAAACAGCAACTCACTCGTGAAACTATTTCCGTTGTGGAGATTTATGTCAACACAGCATCCGGCAAGGCTGAGATTTTCGCTCAGGATTTAGTGTCACAGGTGGTGGCTGTGAAGGAAGAGGTGATACATATGAGGTTGCATGTAAAGGAAAACGATAATTGTGTGACGGCCCCGGATGCAGATTCTTCATTATCAAATGCCGCTGTGGCTACAACCTCAGTGGTTGATTCCAGCGAGGCATCAAGTCGCGTAGATGAGGGCGCATCGCCTAAAACGGCTGAGAATCTACAGTCAACAAGGAAAAAGGAATGCAACAATGAAACAACCGGTGCAGATCGGACCCCGAGGATTTCGTGTCGAAATCTGAACACTGCTATAGCAGGGGTTAAGCGCCATGCTTCCTTCGTGGAAGGCGAAAACAAGGATGATAATCGGAAACGAAAGGATCGTACAAAAGTTGGTGTGGCAGCAAGTGAAAAGGGTGGAAGTGATGTTAATGGCTCCGGTCCCCTCAAACTGCATACTACGCCCTCCACTGTAGTGGTTAAAAAAATAGTTGGAAAGGAAAAACACAAGAAGGAAAAGAGGACAGCAGGAAAGGTGAGGAAACCTGCAGCATCCGCGAAGGTTTTGCCAATTGAGGGATGTCGGGAAGCGCTCCGCGGTGGGAGAGAACTTCGTTTGCAGAAGCGATGGCAAGGTCATGGGACTGAGGTGAAAATTGCTGTGAGCGACCGTCTCGGATGGGGTCGGGAGGCGAGCAAATATTTTCCAGAGAATTACACCACTTCACCCGACAAGATTCCACGATTGATTCGCGAAGCAAAACGACGGGAACAGATGAGGTTGAAGGAAGAACGAGGTAGAGCAAATCAACCAGTGGAAGTGCACAATGTAAGTGAGGCTGAAGGACGCAGAAGCGGAACCACCGAGACGCAAGTGGCTGCGAAAACACCGCAAGACCCCTCGACTTCTGCTGCACCTTTCTTGGGTGAGAAAAATTCAGACGCTGGTCGGCAATCTGGTGAAGGTTGTAGCGCGACGTGTCCAATTGTCGTGGAGCGGCAACTTTTCAACGATGGAGATGATCTTTTACACACACCTGTCTCACAGCTCGCGCACAATGAGAATCGTAGCGATGAGGTGAAGACGGAAGGTAAAGAGTTATCAAATCAGAGTGGTGGTACTCCACTCCCTCCGGGATGGGGTAAAAGCGCCATAAAGTACTTTGATGCGAAAACATATTGCGATGATCCCACAAAAGCAAAGTTGAGTCCGGATATTTTAGCCATGCCATTACGAGCGGGACTGCGACGTTCGTGCCTGTGAGGCGTCGGGCGTCAATGTGCAGAAGCATAAATCGGAAGAAATGTGCGTGTCGGCAGAGGCTTTGTCGCTTTAACATTTCTTTTTTGTTTTTCTTTGTCCGTTTTTTGCTATTCATAACTTGTACGACTTTTTATGATGGAGATGTGACTTCCGCAGACACAAAACGTGATTCACTGAACACAGAAAGGGAGGTGGGTGACTCAGTAGTACGGTGGAACGGATGTGTAGAGAAGGAAAGGAAAACAAAGAAAAAAGAGAGAGTTTGTGGGGAGGAGATGAACAAAGAAAAGAAATATAAATATTATTCAACACAAATTTAGATTCTTCCTATCTCCCTCTCCTTCTCTCTCCTATTTTCTTTTTTTTATTTATTTTAATCCTTCTCTTTGCATTCACTTGGTATCTTTCTACTTACACCCTACTGGTTCAGCGGCGGATTCTATTGTTTACTGCTTACACTCAAACGCAAAATAAAAAAAATAAAAAGGTATATATGAGCAAAGCCGGTGACATTTGCGAGAGAGAGAGAGAGAGAGAGAGCCTATTGTACTAGTCGACGAAACCGAAAGAAGAAAACCAAAAATATTGTGGTCAATGTTTATAAATATTGACATCACAACTACTTCCTTGTAACTATTACTTGTACGACGCGCTCCTACCTAATACCAGAAGAAGAGTAAATAAAAAAAAGTAAAAAATAGATGCACAAGATTCACACATCACGGATTTGTAGCCTCAACGGAAGGGGGGGGTCCCGCTGCAGCTTTTGTTTTTCGTATCCTCCATACACAAACTACATTTTTACGGGTGTTGTTAAATTTTTTTCAAGTCACGTTCTGCCGCTTTCTGTTTGTTTTGCTCGTTGAGAAGGTTTTTTTTAAATTTTCGTGTGAATTGTGTAACTGTTTGTATTTTTCAATCACACTTGTCGGTGAAGGTCAATTTGTTGCTCTGGTTCCAAACAACGTGGCTTCGGTGATCTTTTTCTCCTTTTTTGCTGAATGTCTTACCATTTTATTTCTGTTTTTGTCTTTCCCCAAACCTCCCGCCTTCAAAAAGGCTAGACTGTTTCTCTCTAATTCAAAGGTGTGTGTGTTGAGGGGGAAGTGAAAATATAAGAAACATATGTTTATTTATGGAAAGCACCATCATGTCTATCGAGACGGTGTGCATCAGTTTATACCAATGCTCCCCATCGCTCACGACGTGTGAAGAAAAAACAAGAAAGGAGGAAGGGGAAAGGGAAGAGGAAGTGGAGATATCTGTCCCTCATTTATGTGGTCACTCTTTCCGAATTGAAAAAAAGGATCATCGTGGTGATGTTCTCATACCCTTTAAAAAAGGATGTACGACTTATAGGGAGTTGGCTACAGGCCTCGCGTTCCGGCTGAATCAGTACTTTGTTGTTCACCCCTCCGACTCACGGCAACCCCATCGGCCGGTGAGTGGATTACATAGCCGTGCCTCCTCATACGGGCGTGTTGGTGCCGGTGGTAGGAACTGTGGATGTTGTTTTCGGGGTGGGTACTTTTGTGTTTTGTGTGGTGGAGAGGAAACCAGCGATGGTACAGTGCATGGTTCGTCAACGACTGCGGAAGCCCAAGAAATAATGGAACAATACCCGCAGGTTGTTATCCGTCACTTTTTGAGGGTTTCTCAACCTGGAGGAAACGGTGATGCCCTTAGTTATGAGGTGGTGGGGGATGATTGGAAGGTGGAGGAAAGGCATATCTGCTGCTTTTTCTCCCTTGTTACCATGAAGGGAGTTGGGGTGAAACGACCGATTCGTACTGTTGATGGCCGTACCATCCGGCCGAAGGTTGGAAACGATCACCTGGAGAAATACGATGGGGAGTGTTCATTAGCAAGGAGTGAGAAACATGTTGAGGGGACCGGTTATGTTGAAGTGAAAGCGGGCGATCGCCTGTTGCGTATCGCGTATACCGATAACCTTCTCTTCGAAGATGTGGTAGATCGGTTGAGGAGGCGAAACCTACATGTGCAGCGCCTCTTTGATGGGTTAACTGGTGCAAGCATTTTGCCGTGTGAGCTAGTAAGGCACTTCAAAGGGCGATTAAGGGCGCTCTGCGCGACCGTTGCATCCCTGTTTTCCGGGTTACCTGTGACACAAGGCGTCAGTGAGGGGGCGAAGCGCCGACGCGAGTGGAGCGATGGTTTAGATGTGGGAACAATTATTAGCGTGTCGGAAGAGAGATTTTATGAGGGCAGCGGCGGGAAGGTTTTGTTGAGTAGTACCTCACCTGAGTGCGAGACGTTGGTGTACGATGAGGCGGACGGTAGCGGTTTGTGGACCGCGCAACAATTACGGCAACAAACTGTGTTCGAAATATCGGATGACAGCAGCACAGCTCACTCACTACCGGATCCGCCACAATCCCGAGGTTCCACTCGTAGTTCCGCCGCGTCAGCAAAGTGTAGTGACGATTTCTCAAGAACGCCCCACGTCGGAGACGACATTCTTCCTTCGTTGCTTGCGGCTGAAATCACCCTCACACATATGAAAAGAAGATCTTCAGAGGCACAGGGCACCTCCACGGACACATTGTTGACTCTGAGGGATCAAGAGGTCTTAGATGATAAAACATCCACCTTGAGTTGTACGGGTGAAGATAATGAAACTGACGGTGATGCTGAGTGCGAAGTTCCATTGCCAACCAATGAAGCTGATTTCATTACAGATTCTTTTATCATGGTTACTCAACAGACCCTTCCGGAAATCTACTTCGATAATTCTGACGAAGAAGAAAATGAATAATGTCACACACGCTACTTAGTGAAAAGTTATGCGCGTTTGTTAACTTCACCATGCGACTTGGTGCTATTATATGCCCTTTGGGGTCGTGTAATGGAATTGGGCTTTGGTGCTTTGTTATTGCTTAAGTTGTGGAAAATGGAGAGAAACTTCCTCTTTTTATGGAGTTAAAAATTTCACTCCATATCTATTTACACTTCATCCGAGTTCGTTGTGAAGTCCTCAATAATTGGCGTTGCGTGCACTACTGCTGTGCTTTCCTATTTTTAAATAAAGGTAATGTTAAATATTGTACCTACTTTTATTTTGCCCTTGTGCTTCGCTTATTCTTTTTTGGCATGTTCTGCTTGCTTGGAACTATCACAGAAACAATTCCTTTGGAACTATTGTATGCTTCGTAGGAAAGGGTACATTGGACGACAGCTCCGACCCTCTCAACTCGCTAAGGAGTTATTGGATCCAACAGATCAGCTATGGTGCACCACGTGCCACATGGCTGTACAGAAGAAAATCTGGCAGGAGCACAAACAGTCGCGTAATCACACACTAGCTGCAGTAAAACTTAAGAAAATGAAGCGTCTTTCACTTGATATGTGGGAAAGGCACCGCGGAGCTCCACTTCACGAGGAAAGCGGCCGCGAGGTGGACATAGAGAAAGAGTTTCAGCGCTTTCGAGCTGAGCAAAGGGAACGGGAAGGGTATGATCGGTATTCCTCTCCACACTGACATTGCTACTGGTTGTTGTTTTTTTTTTTCCGCTGACACTACAATTTCGGATACTTGTTTGTTACCGTTGTTTGCCTGCATTATGGATGTTGCACCATATGTATCCGTACAAAGTTTTCTTGAGCAAACCGGTGTGAACACAATCGCCACATGGAGAGAGCAGAGGGTGGTTGTAGCGGTGTTGTCTGCTGCAGTTCGGTCATTCCGTCCTTCCACAGATTGCTGCTGTGCTCACTTGTTTTTCTTTACTTTTGTAGTGGCTTATTCTTTCCTTCTTGCAGGGGAAGTTAGTTGTGTATTTCCGCTCGCTCATGTATGTACGTGTATATTCAAGTATGTGTGGATTTGTGTGTATGTGTGCCCATCTGTATTCACAGTTGTAGAAGCTCAATTATATTTCATTTCACCATTCCTCTTATTTCTTTTTTCTCAAACAATGACAGCAGCGTAACAAAAAAAAATATGCAACAGCCGAAAGGAATCAACATCCTCATCACAGGTACCCCGGGAACGGGCAAAACCTCGCTCGCTGAGCTGTTAGTGGAAGAGTTGGAGGGATTCTCACGCATAGATGTCGGAAAGGTTGTAAAGGAGAATGAATTCTACACTGAGTATGACAAAGAGTTTGACACCCATGTTATCGGTGAAGATGATGAAGGTCGTTTGTTAGACTTCATGGAACCAATCATGGTTCAAGGGGGAAACCATGTCGTGGACTACCACTCCAGCGAACTTTTTCCAAAGCGCTGGTTTCATCTCGTCGTTGTGCTGCGAACTTCTACGGAGGTTTTGTTCGAGCGGTTGATGGACCGTAAGTACGGTGAGCTGAAACGTAACGAGAACATGGAGGCTGAAATTCATGGCATATGCGAAGAGGAGGCGAGAGGTGCTTACGATGAAGATATTATTATTGTGAGGGATAATAATACGCTGGAAGAAATGGCGGCGACAGTTAGTTTAATTCAGTCACGCGTCGGTTCCATTCAGGCAGTTTAGTGACTAGCAGTAGTTTGGCATCCGTGTAAAGCTTTTGTTCGTGAGTAACGAGACCGTTAAGGTAAGAATGTAACATGAAATAAGGGAACTAGCGATTTTTTATTGTGGATTTATCTACTTCAGCTTATGTGTGTCTCAAGGATTTTTCGATACTTTCTTTTTTTTTTTTTAAAATCTCTTCAATTCCTTCTCCCCCAACCCTCCTCTACTATTTTTATACTACTATACTGGTAAGCGCGAGGGGAAAGAGGACGAAGAAATTTTTACTGTGCTTATAGGGTTTGTTCTCCTTTGTTCGTAACAAATAATGCCAGTTCGACAGAAGTATCCACCGGTGGGGTGTAATATGAATGATACTGGATACCCGTTTAGAGGCGACTACAAGCTTCAACCAGCACTTAATCATGGCCATGCGGGCGCCATTCGAAAAGAGAATACGACACTGATGCTCCGCATCACAGGCTCCAATCTTGCCATAGAAAAACTACAACCAAGCAAAGGGCAAAAGTTGCAGTGCGAATTGAGTATAGATGACGGTATTCCAAAGTCGATCAACTTCCCCTCGGGATGCGGCGTGGTGCCAGTCCCGGCGGATGGCCATGAGTACAACCTCACCGCTATCGTGCACGGTGCAGGAGTGAAGCACTACTGCAAGATGTCACTTAACGGAACGGAAGGAAAAGGTATTTTCCGACTACGTGCCCCATCGGACTCATTTGCTGCGGAAAATATTAGGCTTTGTGCCGATGGTGATGTGATTTATCCATCTGGGGGGTGGTATGCAATTCCGATTCAGGCGAAGGAATGTTCTCTTGAGTTTGTCGGTAGGCAGGCAAGTAGACTGGTGTCGACCCAACCTTTATTTCATGCAGTGGCTGAATCCTCAACAGTTATGATCCAGTGTACCGCTGGAACTACTGATAACGCAGTAATCTACTGCAGCGGAAGCGGAGAATCCATTAATGTTGTACAGGACCGTCCAGTTCGACTTTCCCTGGCAAGTGGACCGTTCACTTTGCTCCTCCCGCGGACAACTCCAGGAGCGGCGCAAGTACGACCATCTCACGTGCCCAACACCCCCTTGCAGCCGCCACCATCTGATTCTTCGGTGCATCGCGTACCAGAGGTGGAAACCTCAACAATTGATTCCCCGGAAGGGCCCAATACTCCACCAATTTTTGTTACCACAGCAGATGGGTTCATGATTGAATTAACTGGTGACAATGGCACCTCAGCTGCCGGATACGGAAGAGTTCAACTTCCCCTTCCCGACAGGATGACTCACCGCGTGCAGATTAAGGTTAGTGACATGACCGGTCGGATCTACTTGCGGCAGACTGCTGTGGTACCATCAACACAACCACCTCCACTAACGTTTAGCATTACGAAAGATGCCGCAGGAGGCCATATGGTTAAGGGAAGCACGTTATCTCAGATAAGCATTGATAATCAACCTGTTGTTAGCGGTGCTGTTGGTGCCTCCATTACGGATAATGCACGTCATGTTGTTACAGTGAGGGAAGGATCAGCTTCTGCGGTGTTCGAGGTTGTAGCACAACCAAGCGCTGCTGCTGGCCCCGTTGCAGTGCGACAGGAACCCCAACCGGCGGTTCCTTCCGGTGGGACACTCCTGAACAGTGAAACCTGGGTTAACGAACTTGCTAAGGCTTTGCAGTGCACAGACATCAATGATTGTCGTCAAGGGGTGCAAAACATTATACCAAGGAGCCCGGAGGCCACAGTGATTTTAGGGTTTGTGTCTCAGAACCTCTTCAAAGTGGCTCCTACAATTTCCTTTTCGAGGGAAGGTGACAGCGTATCTGATATTCAGTGCCCTGGACATACCATAACTGCGTCCATAAACAATGGTGCGCCGTGTACTTTGAGTGGTGTGGCGAGTATCCAAGTCCCTTCTGGTCATAAGGTTACCCTTTCTGCCCTTTCTCCCTCCACAGGTCGCGTTGTTGCCTCGTGTTGTGCACATTACCCGCCAGCGACTCAAAAGAACCTTGACGAGCACCTGGTTGCTCGTTTACTGGAGCTGTTCCAGCGATGTAGCCTTAATCCTGAAGCTGTTCTTGCAGAACTACAAAACATAACGCAACCCCAATCAGCGGTCGGTCAACAACTTGTTTCGTACTTAATTGGATGCTTCCGTCGGTTGCTCGAGTGTTTCCAGCGTCCCATTAATTTGTTTGCTGGGGACACTCTTCCGAATGTGCAACTCCTTGCGTATGTGGATGACCAGATCCCGAAAGAACTAACGGTTGCATCTCCGGTTACAGTGTCATGCGCAAACACCAACGTCCGTGTTTCTGCTCGTGAACCACCTGCGGCGGCACTCGCAACTCGGGGTGGGGTTATTCACAAATTGGTTGAGGCGTATCGTGAGAACGCACCAACAGAACTTATGGCTCAGTTGATGGTGATTTCCCCCACTGATCCTGATGAACGTGCTTTGGTTGATTTGCTCAGCCGCGTGCTGAAGGACTACGAGGCCAAACTTAAGCGGGAACGGGACAATGTGATCAGCTCGACCGCCGCAGATTATTTACAGTTTTCGTGTGACGGTGTAACCATGGAAAACATTCGCACAAGTAATCCCTGTCAGTTGAGTTTCGAGGTGGATGGAACGGGTTTCGTCGCCCTAGAGCAGGGAGGACAGATACCACAAGGTTATTCATTCCCAGCAGGTTCAACTCATTGTGTGCATGTTATTGCCCGTGATACGGCAAGTGGGGCGCTGCGCGCGGAGGCGTACATCACTTTGAAGGGAACGAAATGTGGACCATCCACTATGTCTGCGCCCCAGAACGAAGCACTGTTCCTTGATGCGAGTGTGATGGTGGTAATGGAAGAAATACATCTAAGGTTGTTGTGCCCACCAACGCTCTCACTTAAATGTGAGGTGGATGGCGGTGGCGACGTTGTCGGCACCAAGAGCTCTGAGTTTATGGCAAGGATGAACGCCTCATCTATGCATAACGTTAATGTGCACCTTATCGACGAGGTCGGGAATGTCGTCTTCCGGCAGAGACTCGCAGTCCCTCCAATAGCAATGGTACAGTGGGCTCTACGCCTCGATAGCAATTCGCTTTACGTCGACTCCACCACCGCCTCGTGCACTTCATTCCTCACATCTTCACTTAACAGGTGCCCCGAAAAGGAACTGAATGGTCCGCTGCAACTGGATTGCAGTGGGCCACAAACCGTCGTTTTGCGGAAATACACACTTGGGGCGGTCCAAGGAAGGACATGCGTGGGTGAAATGTATATGATGATTCCACCATTTGTCGACGCTACGCACCTGAAGGATTTGGCGCAGATATATCGAGAGGCATCTCAACTTCAAAGTGACGAACTACAAAGGCGCCTGAATGAGGTCCGCGCTCAAGTTCCAATGGGCCTAATGAAAGACCTCATCACTGTTTTGATGGAAAATACAGCAGGTGCCTTCAACGCGAGTATTCGAAGTGTAGGTCCTGACCGCGGCCCCCGTGTTCACTTCAGGATAAGTGGCGATGAGACAAAGTTACTTAGTGATTGAACAGCGCACTCGTAGAATATTTCTCTGTGTTTGCCTGTTCCCCCATTCCCTCTTTGTCTCTACTAGTATACACAATCGTAGTCGAGCATTTTTGTCATTACAAGAAGGAAGACGTAAAAAAAAAAGAGAGAGAAATAAACAATGAGGTGACATAGTAGCAAACGGGCAGATGCTCTTCAAGGCTCACTGTCTTCTCAACACCATAGATGATGTCGTCAAGCATTTTTGAAATATCCTTCCTTTGTCTGGCATAAATGTTGTTATGCAAGAGTAAATTACAATTCATTAGCGTGCTTACTAGCGCATCGCAAACGAAAGCAGCAATTACGGTGTTGTGGGTAAAATATAGTGTCGGGTAACATCGTTCCTGCTGGTGTTTAGATCAATCAATATAGAACAAGGCAATACTGTTCGCTCACGAGCGGTAACTCATAAGTGTGAAGGTAAAAAAAAAAAAAAGCAAAAATTTCTGAAAAAAAATTATTAGCAGAGTGTCAGAGAGCCAATATGCATTATTATCACAGGATCTGCAGTGTGTTTCCCCCTTCTTTCATTATTTTGGTCTTTTCGTTACACTGCAGTTCGGTTATTGCGCCGCTTAAATGACGTCTGTTTTCTTTTTTCTTTTGTATTCCACTGGCTGTGGTTGGCATTGCTTTTGACTATGACTTGCTTCCGGTTCGGTCTTTTCACATCCAAGCATCTCTAATTTATGCGAACTTCTTGCACTACTGTCAATGTTTTCTCCTCACCATTTCCTAACACCACACATTGAGGGTTCAACTACTCCGAAAAAAAAAATAAAATAACGATGATGATATTGATAATGACGATGAATACATCGAAACATAAAGCATGTAGGGTGAATTTGCACAGTTTTGCTTATGGTACGCAGCATTCGCTACAGCAGACCCAAGGCGGTGCCCCCTGAGTTGTTGATTGACTTCCTTTGCTGCCGTTTTCCGTACCTTACGCGCAGTGCGTGGGAACAACACGCAAGGGACGGGCACATATCGGTAATAAAGGCCGCTAGAGACAGTTGTGGAGCGGGTGACAACCGTCATGGCGTCGTAGTTCCAATGGATTACGAACTACAGCAAAATGACGAAATATGTTTTAATCCCCCACGTCACTTAGAACCCGACATTAACGAACACGTCGTCGTTCTTCACAGTGACGAGGCTCTCCTCGTTTGTGTCAAAAACGGAAATCTCCCCGTGGCTGAGGGTGGTCGGTATAGTGCCAACACTTTGGTAGGTGTCCTTCAGCGACTGGCAGGAAGCTTCACATGGGAGACGGCAAATGGTACAGCGGAAATATGTCTCTCCAAGGCGACAAACAAGGAAACGTGTGGCCTGAAGGTTAATTATTACCCTGTGCACCGACTTGACAAGGAAACGTCAGGGCTTGTTGTGCTTGCCAAGAGCGCAGATGCGGCAAGGATTCTTTCTGGACAGTTTGAAAGGCAATCTCAAGTTTTGAATGCACAATTAACAAAATATACTGGGGGTGAATCCCTTACGGTTGTTACCTCTTCACAGTTCGACGAACTTATAACTATGGATAAGTCAGTTTCTAAGTCATATATTGCAGTTCTTGATGGATCCGTTCCAGAGGGTAATGAATTTATTGTATGTAACCGCGTTGGCTTACTCTGGGAAGAACTGAAAGACTCTATGAAAGATGCGGAGAAACACACCAAACTAAAGAAATTAAAGATGGCGTGTTACCACGCTTCGGTAGAAAAAAATCAACAACTCTACGGGCGACCAGCATGCTCTCGTATTCGTATCCTTAGTAGCAGTGATACCCTCCGAGTCTCCGTAGCTCGCGTAGACATTCTGACAGGGAGGACTCACCAAATTCGCTTACACTGTGCGCAGATTGGCTTTCCTGTACTTGGCGATAAGTTGTATGAAACATCGACTCCTGGTGCGGTGGGCGGTTTGCATGCTGTCGCTGACGATATATATCTCTACCGTGCCAGAGAAACTGTAAGCATGTCGTGGGGAGTGGAAGGGATGAGCGTGAAACGCCACTTGTTGCATGCCGCCATACTTACCTTCACTCATCCAACCACGAGGGAAAGGTTGGAGTTCTTCGCGGCTCCACATGAGTGGTTCCTTAGCGATGTGGAATGTGACGAGGCAACAAAACTGGAGGAAAATAAATCCGGTACAGAGATTTTGCGGGACCTCCTCGATAGGGCTGTACGTGGCTTGGCATCCCATCATTTCCAAGAAAAGGTTATCACTACCTTCTGTTATCAGTGAAGCGCGTTACATATTTCTTCTTGGCGTTTTATTCACTGCAGAAATGAAGGTGCCGAAATTCTTCACAATTTTCGAGCAGTGTGGAGGCAGCGCATTGATTCACCACCTACAAACTTTACGGTGAAACGCTTGAATTCCGCGGACTGTGACGGCTTAGAAAAACTCAGTTCAGTGGATGCATTTCACACTCAAAAGTTCACCGCATATTGTTGCAAGACTAGCGCTTACTGAGGTTCTCGGAAGCGGTTAGTAGTCTTCCAACCACGCTTTTTTTTTTCAAATTATTTATAAATTTTTGTCACGTCATATTGTTGAAGGATCGGCGATGGAGATAAGTGTTCGTTAGGCTCGGTGGTGTTATTTGCCTTAACCTCTTTGTTGAATCCCCGGTAGCGAGAACTCCATACCCATTTGTTAGTTTGGTGGAACTTCGTTTGGGGCTCACCGCGCTGGAACATGCTCCTCAACCGGAAAGAAACAAAGATGTGAATCCACTCCACCATCTTTTTCGATAAGAGTGAAGTGCTCGAGTTTTCTAGAATATTATTAGAAGCAACATAGTGCTCCTCATTACCTGCTTCCTTTCTTGACTGTTTCATGTATTTGCTTATTAGACATCCGTGGCCATAAAGCCTTTCGTGCCCTAAACAATAACAGTAGTGCGAAGGTAGGGACAATAACACTAACAACAAAAGAAGAGTAGTGGAAAAGAAAATCGAAGGGCCGGGGGCCGAAACTCACATCGAAGATACGATTTTTAAAAATTACTTGTGAGTTATATAGAGCGGTGTGTACAAAAGGAAGGAAAACAAAGGGGAAGTGTAAATCTTGCGGAGGAAAAGCTTAACATTGCCGGTTTACAGTGAAAGATGATGGGAGGAATCTCTATTTGTGTTGCCACGGATTGTGATGGGGAGAAGGTGAACCTACGCTTTCTTTTCGATGCAGCAGGGCCATCTGTTTCACGCCTTTTGAACTATTCAACGACGGCCTTTAACAACTACTTTCGTCTGAAAGGAATCTCTCGTGCATTTGCCGTCAACTCCGCCGTTGTTTTCAATGATGTTCACTGTACTTGGGACAGGTTAGAACGCACCACACAGCTTCTGCACAACAGCCAAGTGTATCTCTTTCAGCCCGACACGCTGGACATTCCTGCTGCCATACCTGAGCCGTATGAAGGTGAGCCGCTTCTATCAGCTGATTGCTATTTGCCACTTCGCGGTGCCACCATATCTACACCCATTCCCGCCATTAAACGCATTGCCCCACAGCGCTTTGCTTCACCAAAGGGGGGCGAGAAAACGAGGTTTTCATCACCGTTAATGTTTCGTTGGGCAGGCGCAAATAAAAGCCCTGTGGGGTTTCGGCGCACGAACAGTGTTAGTTTTGACGATTGTGTGAATGACAGATCCCGTCACAACCGTTCCTGCAGTCACTCTTTCAGTAAAGATATTCATTCTACGGGTATATCCGATGACAGCTCGTACCTGCTTCATCAGAACGGGGGGCGTGGAACCGACAAGCATTACAGTTCCTTCTCCAGCGGTGGAAGTATTCTTCGGGAAGAGCGCGAAAAGATCGAGTTTCAGTTAAGCCTCCCCCTGGATGAAATGCGGCGCTGCGTAAGGGAGGAAACTCGCCGTTTGGACACGACTATTAGTACCCCCATTAAACGAATATGAGGCTTCTGCCTGTAATTTCATAATGAAGCAGCAGACTAGACTATGATCAGTTGTATTTGTTTTTTTTTATTTTTCGAGACAACGTGTCGTGGTGAGCGTTGTTTTTTTGTTCCACAACGTATGCAGTACGGCGTGGATGGAAACAGTGGCAACGACAACAATAGATATAAACGGTTAACGTATGAATCGATGGATGCAGGTAACAAAAGCAGTAATTTATGTATGATGCCAATACGACAAACCGTTAAAGGCTTCGTGATTTTAATGAAAAGCATGACGGTTACATAATTTTGCAAAATAATGAGGGAGGAAAATCTTGAAATGCCCCCCCTCGTTGCTGCCCTTCCATCTAAGTTAACCGATAGAACAAAGAAGAAACATACATTTTGTGTACACTACCCGGAGCAAAGTAATAGTAAAATATAAAAGGTAAGAGCAAACAATAGCAATAATCAGGGACAAAAGATATGTATGTATGTATGTTTCTTCTCTCCGTATTTGTATCGGGTGCTCGCAATGCTAAATTATACTCGTTTCCCATTTCCTGTATCTTCTTTCAATCCCTTCTTCTTCCTCTTCTTCCCTTCCCTTCCCTTCCCTTCCCTTTTTTCCCTTTTCCGCACACCCATCCTTTTCCCTTATCCCACAAGGAGATGTTTAATGGAAAGTGGACCCCCTATGGAAAGTGAGCGACGGATGATGCAAGCGGGTGAGGTATATAATAATAAATGTGAAGGTTAGTGTGGTGTTTGACCCCCTTTTTTACTTTTTCTCTCCCTCCCCTAACGTTCCCACTATATCAGGATGAGTATGTGGGCATGAATCCTTCTTCCTGTACTTCATTAACACTAACATTTTTAACTGATGGTGTGAAGGATGTGATTGAGGATACCACTGCTATTAACTGTGGAAATAATACAATTACCTTTTGGATGAAGGTGTATTGTTCCTCTAAATGAAGAAAAGGTGGTGTAAGAAAAAGCACTGGAAAAGAGAAGAACAATATATGTTTTTTTTTTACCTTTCAAGTCGCCAATCGAGGCATTTTAAAAAAAAACTTTCTGCGCTCTCATTGTTGCGATCATGTATGTTCCGTTTTGTATCTTCTTTTTTTTTTTACCACCTCCTCTCCACCATCGGTTTTTTTTTCCGGTTGTTGTGGTAAAGCGCTAACTACTTCGTACTATTTCAATGGGGATCGCTTATTACCACGTAGCCTTGACACTGAAGTTACTATTTTTTTTTTTCGTAATTTGGTGCACTAGTTCTTGAACAAAGAAAAACTGCATAAAGTCTCGATCCTGCCCCTTTTCTCTCTATTTTTGTTATTCTTAATCTTGTTTTTTTCTCCCTCTTCTATTTTTTTTTGTATTGTTGGACGAAGTGAATTCACATGTCGGATTTAGAGAAACTACGTGCTTGCTGCAGAGCAGTGGTACAACGGCAACAAAACAATGCCACTCTTGATTTTCCATGTGTGATTTGTCAGCAGGTCATTCGTGGGCAGCATGGCAGCATGGAACATTACCGTGTCAACCATGGCATTTGCACCAGTCACTTTGATGATGTTGCGGATCTTAACGGGTTTCTCTCGCATTTGCGCTCTCTTCTGTTGCCGGCGGGCGACACCAAATTTCATTGTCCCGTTTGTGGTGTTTCGTGTGATGGTGAGGCGTCATTAGTTGCCCATGCCGGTCAATTGGGGCATACTTTCTGGGATGCAAGGGCAATTCCAACACTCGCCCCCTTTTGTATTACAGCTGTTAGTAGTGGTAATGATGAGCTGCAACACGAAGAAGATGATGAAGTCACTGGTAAAGTTATTGATCAAGCATTTTATGATGAGGATGAGGATGAGGATGAGGAGTGGGAAGAGGAACCCGCTATGTGTTTGTTGTGCGATACAACCTCTCACAATTGCCTCCTGCATATGAAGGAAGCTCATTCATTTGATTTTGTCGCTGCGGTTCAACAACATGAGGGCGTGAATGATGTATATGACGTCATTCGTATTGTCAATATTATTCGTGGATGCGTTGCTGACGGTACATGTCCTCATCATTACGGTGAGGATTCCCCAGAAGCTGAGAGCTGCCGGCATGTAATTGCTTCGTCATCGCTGCTGTCGCACTTGAGATATGAACCCTTGCATGCATTACCGCGAGCGATCCCCACTGGTGACAAGGAACTTATTCCGCGACTTGTGGGGGATACTTTTATATCGTCTATTGTGGTTGGGGGAAATATAAAATTCGGTGAAACCAAGTGCCAAACTGGAGGGGATGAGGGGGAAGATTATCCAATGGTGCCCACTATGATGGAGCTGGCCGCTAAACGACTAGCAAAGGGCGGGGCATGATATAATTTTTTTCGAGACGAAGCTGCGGGGTGATCAATAAGACATGGTGGTTAAGGAGAAAAACAATAACAATAAAACATAACATGTACTTCAAATTTTAAGGCCTGGTCCCGCTATAGGTGAGGAAAGAAAAATGAATATTGCTTCTTACCTCATTTGATCTTTCATATCGGTTTCAACTAGTCGACGAGTGCAGTTTTGCCAAAAACAATAAGCAGGGCAACAACAACAGCGGCAGCGGCCAGTCGCCTTTATGGTCCCCATGCTCGTGCGGAGTGTATATCATCGGCAGTGGGCAGGTCCGTAAGGAAGCGAAGCTTCAGAAGTGGAGTACACGGAACGTTCAATGTATTTTTGTCAGTTATGTATATTATGTTAATATTGTTTGTTATTGTTAGCTGAACTCATTCATTTTTTTTTACTCCCCGTCAGCAACCACCTCTTACTGAAGGAAGCGTATAAACGTATTCATAGGTTAGAAGGGAAGTATAGAAAGGAACCTGGAAAGCAGCTTTGGGTAAGAAGAACAAAAACAGGAAGGTTTGCGTTCTATTTCATCCGAACATGGACGATGACATCATCCTCAACTTGGTTCGACTTGTTCGTAATGGTCGAGTTTTAGCGAGGGGGTGCGAAGAATTCATTTTTGGTGGCGTCAGGATGATGGATTGCGGGCCGTGTACCGAAGATTACGCAAGGTTGCAAGACTACTATGCAAAAGAGGGGAATCTGTCGGAAGTTGCACTTGTTGTATCTATTAGAGGAGCTATTGTGGAAATTTGGCGTTTTCAGGATTTTCGCTCTTTGAAGGTACCTTTCCCCGCCCCAAGTAGTGCTCACCAGGCCAATTCAGCAGCTGCGAAAATGCAAGCATCCCTGAAGATATTTGTGCGAGTAATTTTTGCTTATCTTCGGATTCACGAACTTTTTTCTGAGCTCACCAACATTCGTATTTCCGATGTGGAGGCAAAACTAGTGACAGACATGGGAGAGGTTCCAACACTGGAGGCAGATACATGTTCAAAGAGCGTTTGGGCGGTGGATGGTGTAGCGAGTGTGAAGGTCCTTTACAACAAGTTGTGGCGGATCCCAAGCCCTAATCCCAAGACATCTCCCCTAATCGATAGTAATACCACTCCACGTGAAAACTCGGTGATTGAGCTCCTGCGCCTGAGGGCAACTGCACCTGTACCAATCAATACTCGCGGTGACCGCTGCGGGGGAAGTTTGTTGGGAATGGCATCTGATTCGGCAGGCAGTGCACGGTCGGTGCTAAGCCCACTCTTTGCGCCATCCCAAATGCCAAGTTCCGTTGGCTCAACACGATTGAGTTTCACGAACAACCCAATGAAGAGCCCAATGTTACAGGTGTCATATAACCCCCTTCCTTGCGCAACAAATACAGATGACAGTTTTCCTCTCTTTAGGCCGCTACCACAAGCCGATATAGCCGCAGTTCTCGCAAGGGGTGAGGCGCTTACTCCTGCTGTACGTGGTCACACCTTTTCTAATACCCCAAGTTTTGTGACGGGTGGTGGTTATTCATCGTCAGGGGAAGATGAAGGTGATGTAGCGTGTACAGATGACCAACTAGTGGACTTGTTAGAAATATGTGATGGCATCTCCATCCTTGAGGAAGCCATAGATATTAATATGGTGCTGCAGCGCTTAGATACTCCGCTATTACGACCTTGACAGAATAAGGATGAGGAATGATATGTGGTTACTGGAGATATTTTCCGCACCAAATAAAAATGCGGCACATCTCGATTACTGTTCTCTTCCACAGTCGATGGCAAACTTTCCCTTTCGGTCTATCAGTTTCTTTTTGTCCTCGTTGCGTACCGTGCTTAAGTCATATTTTTTGCACCTGTATGATATGCGTAATATTGCTTTAAACATATGCGCTGATGAGTTTGTTGTGCACAACCGAGTAGCTGTCTCAGGTTATTTATTGTGTTTTGGACACAACGCATTTGCTGGAGAAAATTGTTTTACTTTTCTCTTGTAGTATCAGTGAGTTTACCTCTGTTTTTGTATATATATTTTTTACTTCTTTCTATGCACACCTAGACTCCATACGTGTGTTCGGTACTCACTTCACTATCGTTCCTAATTTCCGTTTGGGAGTTACAGCTGTACGTATCCCAGTTCTTTTTTCTTCTTTTGCTCTTCCTGGAATTGCTATGTGGAGTAATTCTTTCCTTATGCCAAGAAAGTATGTGAATTTAGTGGAGTGGACTGGAGAAAAAGAAAGGCCTCCACACATCGCTGTAATTCATTCTTTACTTACTGTGTGCCCTGATGATTGCGAGAGTGGGAAAATCCACTATACAAAACAGTAGTTGTGTTCCGGAGCGAAAGTACTTTATATATATATATATATATATGTATTGAGACGTTGTTTAGGAGGACTTTCTCGTATCCCTATTGATCCCCCTCCCCCATCCGTGAAGATTTCCGTTGTATCCCTATCTGAAACTATTTCGTCGGTAACTTTTCGTTTTTCCACGATTGCTACCATAGTTAGTGCCGTATTTTAGGAAATAATAACGTCACTACTTCAGTTGCAGAGGCGTATTTTTTCTTCACATGCGTCATATACCTCACAGTTGGCCCACTGCGCCCTTACAGGCGAACGTTACTCACAGGAACTTGAAAGAGAACTGATACGTTATGGCAAACTCATGCATTTCACGTCGTCACGTTGGATTACTGAGCAGCAGCGGCAGCGGGAAGGTTTGGCACTACGTTGCGCAGAGGAATATCCTTTTTGGCCTCATGGAGTTATGGGGCGTGAATCCGCTTCACTCATAATGAACACCGTATTCATAGAAGAAACGGATTTATTTCTTTTCTTCACACTAAGACCTCTTCCTGTTCGTAGGTTGGCGCGTGAGGAGCACTGGCTCTTTGCAGACTGTGCGTGGAGCTCATTCAATAAAAATCAAGCGAAATTTTCTCATTTAGAGAACCTCTTAACAACCGTGAACCGAGTGGTGCGATGCTCCAATGCAAAGGATTCAGCGGTTGGACTGCAGAAATCCCATAGTTGTAAGAGCGCATATTCTTCTTTTGTTACTACAGGAGTTACCAAAAGGAATCGAGCATTTAAACTCATGTTTCCCTCTTCCGTCACGGAGGGGCGTTCAGCGGAGGTATTTTGGATTGGCCGCAATGATATTATTTCACACAAACTGGCACTTTTTGAAAATGCTGTGTGGCTTCCCCTCAATTCTACTCCAGTGGCACCCAAATGCCTGTACAACGCGGACCAAGTAGTAATGCCTTAGTTTTTTGTTTGTTTTTTTTTTTGCGGAGATAAAGTAGAAAAGTTAGAGCAACTTCGCGTGTATATATCTCTGTGGATTGCTGGTTGTGTTTGTTTTCCGTGAACATCTTGTATATATTAAATATGTATATTTTATTCCTCTTATAAACAAAAAATATTGCACCTGCACATGTAAACAACCGCACAGCATGCAGATAACTAGATACATATACATATATTTACGTTTTTTTGTCCTTTAATTAATTATGTTTGATTGTTCCACTACTGTTGGTATTTATCTCCTCTACAAGCAGCTGCTCTTTACTTCCCCAGTTCGACTGGGTGCATACTTACGGATGAAAGTTATTTATTCGCTGCTTATTTTGTCATTTAGGACACACGAAAAAAGGGTTGTCGACCTCATCGGGGACTGCTGAGCTGCATCCGATTGCTTTATTATTTTTTATTTGTTGCTGTTGTTTTATTTTTCTTTCACCCTTTTCATAAGAAGTCGGAGGAGGAGGAGGAGGAGGAGGAGGAGGAGACGACTGTTGGGGTGTTTTTTGTGAAAATCATGGGAAATAATTGTCAAAGGGTATTGGTGGGGATACTGGTTACTTACATGAATAGCTCCTCAGATTTTTTTAAAACCTAAAGTAAAATAACAACGACACCGAAGTAGGTGTGAGAAAGAAAAACAAAAGGTATATTGAAAAGTGTCGAACAGTTTGAAGCAAATGGGAATGGAGAAAAGCTGTAAATCATTGCGCACTCCAACTCTTGCTTCTTTTTTTTTTTATGTGATGCACGAAAAGCAAAAAGAATCGTAGAGCAAGGGTTACGCCAATCAAACGAAAGTGTGGGTACTGACGAAGATTAAGAAATGCAGAGTGCATACACAATAAAGGTTAGTGAAAGGCAGGCTGATGGTGTTCGTGATGTTTCAGTCTTCCATCATGGGGAACTTCACTTTTCAACATCACACCAGAATATGAAATGGGCCGTTCTTACGCGATTCCCAGCTCCTTTTACACAGCATGGGGGTTCCTTACATCCGGCGGCAATCTCACTACCAGATGAAAAATGCGATGTCGCCTCTGCTGGTGGGGGCAACGAGAAACAACGGGATCCAGTTGTTGTTGGGAAGAGTGATATCGACAGTGGGTCAAAACTCATGTATGAATACCTCTGCGTTTTCCACTGCGATGAACCGCGGAACCGTCTTAGTCACTACACTGCTCATCAGCCATGGACTATTTGTTCAGCGTACAGCACAGCGGACCCGGCTGCCGTGACGCACTTCGTGCTAAACAATATTAATCCCTCCTGCGTTGTGCCCGGTCTCCGTGGTGTGTTTGTTCATGGCACACCGCAAAGTGTTCCCACTGTCCCATCACCGTTAATTCAAGTCGGTGTAAACACCTTTCAGCCCGCTGCTGATTTGTGGTGGATGGTCTCTCAGTTGGCGATTAATCCGGTATATGTTTCCGTAGGTGGAGGTAACCCCGCCACGTGTCTTCCCACAGGCGACGCCGCAGCGAATTCAACACGCATGCATATTTACAACTGTGAGGACAACATGGAGTACGTTGCGCCCAAACATGCACTGGTAGGGTCTACTGTTCTCGCCCAGTTTCAGGTTTCGGAAGATAGAATGATGGTGGTTGCAGTTGGTGGAAATGATGTTCGTTTGGCTATGACCACCGTTAGTGAGCACGTGGGAATTATGTTGTGGGTGTGGTGGCCCCAACGGTTGCATATGCCTAATCTCCGCGTTAAGGGCGCCTCTGTCTCGTTAACGGTGTCGGAGAGTTGCCGTGCCAACGTGCAAGTCCTGTTTCTTTTCGACGCCTCGCGTGGTTCGCTACACGTTCTGAGGACACCGGATCTTCTTACAGCTAAGGGATCGCTGGACTTACTGTTTACCATATCAACAAATTGCCCGCCCGTCGTTCTTCCCTGTATGTGCTCTTCCATGATGCAACCCATCATGGTTTGTAATAGGCCTTCTGTGAATGAAGTCGCGCTCTACTACGTCCCGGAGCTATTACGAACACCACTGTCTACCAACTACATGGCCACAATGTCTCTTAGCGGGGTGCTACCTAAAAATATTATCGTTGAAGGAGTGTCGTACCACAACGGTTCGACCATTGTTTTCGAGGCTGCAGTGGCCGGTAGTGATAGGGAGCCATCTGTTGCAGCTAGTCATCAACAGTATGCATTCAACTTTCCTTCACTTCTGGATGAACAACATCCACTTGCTCGTTTCATTTTGGAGGCTCTTGAGCCGGTGTTCGAAACTGAATGTGTGGCCCTACTGCAATGTGAGTTGCTCCGACGCTCGTGGAAAAGTAAACGCAAAGGGCAAGTATGGGACTTTGGCACTGGATGCTTAGAGCTTATTGCAAACATTGTACACAACAGTATGTCTCCCAATAGTGACAGAAGGGGTAGTCCTTCTGGGGGGGGAAGATACGCGGCAGTGGGTGGCAGCGGTAGTGGTCGGTCCGTCAGTCAAATGTGTGATGCTGCGCCGTCCGGTTTGGAGTTGCAGACTTCCTCAGCTTGCACGTTTGTAGACAAAAATTTTCGTCTTTGCGACGTCGTAGCGGATCCCATTCTCATGACAGCTGACACATTGCAGAAAAATGCCTTTCGGTTTCAAGACCGAGGACATCATGAAAACCATGGAAAGTTTAGTTCTGAACTTGACCATGGAAACATATGGACAAAGAAACAATGTGGGCTATGTGTTTTCACACTCCATCTACTCTACGAAAGTCTCAAGTTACAGGAACGCTTTTGGATTCTACTTGAACCTTTGGCGCGGTTAAACCTGCGACTAAGTGAAATTATGCAGTGGTCTCAGTATACTCGTTACTACTCAACATGCTTGTGCGAAACGGAAACTGAAGATTTTGCAGGACACACCACAACTGGCGCCTCTCGAACGGGGACTTCCGTTTCTTTCCAGCGCGCGCTCCCCGAGAACCTTCTTATTGAGTATTTCAAATTTCACGCCTCTTCCTCGACAGCGGCTGTTATGAGTGGTGCGCCTCCCTTATTGTATACTATTCTTCAGCGTGTGCTTAAGGGGAAAGCACGGACTTCCGGTGGTTGGCCCGCTATTCGTGGCATCACCAGCAGCAATCCACTTTCGTTGGCCAACAAACTCTTTTTTATGCTGGTAGATTGCTTCGATGCACCGCAAGTGACCGCAAGAGTACCTACGAGTTGGTGGTTCACCTTGTGCAAAGGGTTGCTGGAATATGATATTGACCCCAAATTCGTCTCAACTGAGCTCTGCGCTGGCGTTGGGCAGCCTATCGAGAGAGCGTTGTGTATTGCAAAGGACCATCCCGACGATATATGGAATGATGACTTTAATACGATAATTGGGCGTTTGGACAGGCTTCAGCACAATTTAACATCGACACGGTGCGTCAATCCAGCTGGTGATGTTGTGCGGACAGCGCAAGAGAGGGCAATCGGTAGGGAGTACAGGGCCACATTGAACGATGACGATGGTGTTATTATGCGGCCTGACTTTCCAAAGCGCTGGGGTGATTCTCGTTTAGATATTGTTCAGAGCATGTTCAATACGGCGGCACCGATCACCCTGCCCAGTCAAGTGGATGGTACGGATGCGATATACGGTTCATTAAGGAACCTTTCAAGGAGAGCAACTGCCTTACCTGTTGGACGTGGAATGTTTACCCTATGTACGCAAAATTTTCGGGTGAGGGACAGTGTCCCGATACCTCCACTCAACCTGGAGGGGCGAACTAGTGATGGCATCACCATTACAAATAATTTTGAGGAGGCAGAGCCAGTGAATATCATATGGCCGCTTTTCCATAACGGGTGTGCTGCAGGATTGCGATTTCTTTCGTTGCCCCATTTCAAAGGACATCGTTCAGCAAAAGAGGAAGAATCCATCACACGGCATTGGGTGCTCTATCAGACACGAAATATTTCTTGCCCAGCATCACGATCTGGACTTCTTCTAGCTGCGGGCCTACTCGGCCACCTTAAGGTCCTTCAACGGACCGATATTTATTCCCTTCTCGTATCACCACAGTCCCAGTTCTCGGGACGCGAAGCGGTTACGATTGCTGTGTTGCTGGGGTTAAGCTGTAGTTTACGTGGCACATCAAACCCTGTTGTGTTCAATTGTGTCTCAATGCATGTGCAGTCACTTACGCCAGCCACCGAAGACATCGAAGTTTCACTTGATGTACAAACTGCCGCTTCCGTGTCACTTGGGCTTTTGTACCAGGGAACACCCGATGCCTTTTTTGTCGAGATGTTACTCATTCAAATGTCACGTCTCCCTTCGGATGAGCATTTCCGAGACCGTGAGGGTTACGCCCTTGGTGCAGGTTTTGGTCTTGGACTGTTGCTGCTTGGAACCGGAAGCTCCCATGGCGTGCCCAATGTGGAAAACCGTTTACTGAAGTTTATGGAAGGGGCTCGCCGCGAGGCCGCACCATCCGCGTGTGAAGGACTTGAAGTATTCAACGAAGTCAACCCTGACAGCGGCCACTTTCTGACACGAGCACAAATGGCGCGAAACGCCAAGGAGTCGTTTAGGAACCAATCTACACGAGTATACGAAGGTGATTGCTTTAATATAGCTGTCTCCGGTCCTGCTGCTGTGGTAGCACTGGGGTTCATTTATCTGCAAACCAACGATGCGCTCATAGCAGATAAGATTGCTCCACCCAACCGTCTTGTGGGATTGCAAGGAGTTTTCCCGGAGTTGTGCCTCCTTCGGACAATGATGTCTTCCCTTATCATGTGGTCCAAGGTTGAGCCAACACAAGAGTGGATTTTCCAGAATGTCCCATCCTGCCTACTCCGTCTCGTGCACTCACCAAAGAAAAGTGGTCTCGCTCCGTCGCAGATTCGCTATCTGACGATGAATCTTGGTTACTGCATTGCTGGTGCTGTTCTGGCAATGGGCATGCGGTTTGCAGGTTCTATGAATGCGGACGCCAAGGTGACGGTACTTGCGGAATTAAATGGGTTTCTTCGTGGTTTTATCGGTTCTACCAAGACGGGGATCACAAGTATACAGAATTCTACGGGCGCCTTTCTTCCGTGCATTTCGGCGTGCGCGATAGCATTGGCACTAGTTACTGCTGGAACAGGTGATGTTCAATGCCTCGCTGTTATGCAAAAGTTGCACAAACGCATGAATGTGGGTTATGGCGATCATCTTGCTATCTCCATGGCTACTGGACTTCTTTTCCTCGGTGGAGGGCAACTGACACTTTCGAACTCGCTTTCTTCTGTTGCGGCCCTTATCATGGCTTTCTACCCTGTTTGGCCTGAGACAGCGTCTGACAATAGAATGCATCTGCAAGCATTGCGACATCTATACTGTCTCGCCGTGGTTCCCCGACTTATTGAAACAATTGATGTGCTAACGAACCGTCCGGTGTCTGTTCCTGTTCGTGTCATTGTTAATCGAGGAAGGTTGTTTCAAAATGAACCTTCGAGTGTTGTGAAAGAGATGTGGACGCCTGTGCCGAAGGGTAGAGAAAACCAAGCGGTCCGTATGGTGACACCATGCCTCTTGCCTGAACTTAGTACAGTTGCACAAATCGAAATAAGGAGTGCTCAGCACTATAATATGACCATATGCAACATGGACCCCAATGTCATTGGTGATGGTGGTATTGTTGTTCGCGTTCTTGAGAAAAATGTAACCAGCACGGAGGACGGCAAATCTGGTCGTAGCCCTGGGGAGGAACTTGTGGTGAGCTGGATACAACGCCTATTCCATGAACAAATGCAGTTGCGGCCCGGACCAATAGAAGCTGGGGTCATCATTGACAACGTAAACCTCTTGTTCACCTGTCAGGAAAGATTTCTAGCGGATTTGAGTCATTCCGAGCGGGAGTTTTCTTTAGATTTTATAATGAACGTGCGTCGGACGTTAAACCGACGGTACAGCGGCCTATTGCGACATAACGGAAGGTTGTCCACGCGGCACCCTCTTTCTCAGTTGATTATGAAGCAGAAATCCGTGTATAGCACGGCCTCTTCTCTTGTACAGACACTTGTGAGTGATGATGGGCACTCCAGTGACCTTGCGCCTATTGCGGAAGCCCTTCTCATGTATGCCGAGGCCACAGGAATGGAGTCAACGGGTAACAGCGAAGCCTTCCACGTTTCTTTTGTCATGCAATGGCTTTCTCAGGCACTTCACTTTTACGGTCTTGTCGGACGGACAAAACCTCTGTCGCAGTTGCTAACCAAGTATACTGACGTACTTCAACGGCGGGAACAAAGGGTTTACGCACTCTACCGCATGAACCAAACCTTGTTGCTTCGCCCTGAAGTGCTTGAAGACTTGGTGGATTGCTGTGTAGAGCTGGCAAACTAACCGTGCATGCCCAAACGTGCGTGCGCGCCTATAGATTCGAACCGCATCTTTGAATTTTATACTTCTTTTGACCTGCATCTACCATCAGATGGTCGCCGGGTGTTGTGTGCCCGATAGTGCTGTTTTGCTATAGCGTATGTCAGTGTACATTTCATCCCCAGTTTTGCCTCCTTTTAACCTGCTGGTACATAAAGTACAGTTTAAAGGGGTAGCAGTTGCACATCACTTTGGACCTTTCTTTTGAGTTTCCTCCCGAAAATTAATCTTCCACTTTCCTCATTTCTATCCCTTGGTCCTGCCGTATTCACGCGAACACGTTTGTGTGTGATCTTTAACTACATGTTCAGTAACTGTAAGTGAATAGAAGAAGGTAACACACTTTGTAGGAATATACGCATTGAAGGTTATATTTTTGTTACTTATATTATTGTTTCACTGCTATCTATCATCACTATGGATGATGATAAACTTGTGATGTTTGACGCCAATGGCGCCATACGCATGTACGACCCGGAGAAATTCGACCAACTAGTGAAGACGATCGAAGTCGAAAAACGCTTTACCACACGTATGGACGAGTTCAAGAACATCGTCAATCAGACTATGTCGATTGTTGAGCAACTGGGAAAGGCCATTGAAGAGGAAAAATTGAAAGCGATTGGATCTCGCAACATCGTAGAAAGCGAAGCAGAGGAGCGCTTTCGCACTGTACAGGAGGCGCAAGTAAGGCTCCGTGAAAAGCAAGCAGAACTCGACCGTTATATTGCAGAATATGATTCACTGAAGAAAGTGGAACAAGAACAGGAGATGTACATCAAGCACCTGAGTCACGCCTCGCGTGAGTAGCTGGACACAGTTAACATGGATAGAGTGATTATGTTTACGGGTGTATGTACGATGAAGGAAAGGGAAAGGAAGGGATGACAGCAGCTAAAATATTATTTTATGTCACGTATTCCTCTCCCCTTCCCATGTGCCCCTTGTCTCGTATGCTTCGGTTCACATCTGGGAGAACAAGGGGGGAAGTGGAGGTAACATTAACGGTGAGTATAGATTTTTGTTTATGATTGCTTGATGGTTGATGCGGGTAGTTCTTTTGTTTTTGGGGCTACTCATGCGATCTGTTTGTTCATATATATATATTCTCGGTAGCTACGAGCACATCTCTCATTCTTTATTTTATTTACAAGTGTTTTGCAGCAAAACTATTGCTTACTCATTTGCTATGTTTACTTTATTACTGCCTTCCACCTTGTCATTCCCCTCCCATCCCTACCCCGGTCGTTTTCGTTACTGGTTTTAAAACCGACTTCCAATAGGAAACTGTGGGCAGGACGTCGAATTTGGAATTCATTGCCGAAAAAGCAAGTGTTTAGGCAAAGGGGAAAGGATAGAGGCTTATCAGCTAGAAAATTTCCGTGTAGT
This sequence comes from Trypanosoma brucei gambiense DAL972, assembly GCF_000210295.1. Classification (NCBI taxonomy): domain Eukaryota; phylum Euglenozoa; class Kinetoplastea; order Trypanosomatida; family Trypanosomatidae; genus Trypanosoma; species Trypanosoma brucei. The sequence goes on from NC_026739.1 coordinate 743,065, forward strand.
TTTCCACCACGTCTCAGATGGAATTGCAGTCGCTTATAGACACGGTGAGTTTGCAAAAACTGCTGCTTCTGGGTGCCTTGTTGCGTTTAATTCTTATCGCGTATGCATTCTTTCATGATCAATGGTTTAGGGTAAAATATACGGATATTGATTACATGATCGTTGTGGATGGGGCGCGACACATGTGGAATGGGGGCTCTCCTTTCGACCGCACGACATTTCGTTATACCCCCCTTCTTGCTGCGTTAGTGATGCCCAGCATTTGGATTGCGAATCCCATGGGAAAGTTGATATTCGCTTCTTCGGACTTAGGTGCGGCTTGGTATTGTTACGGTGTGCTGAAAAGTTTTGCCAAGGAAAGAAGTGCGAAGTGGATGGTGTCTTTATTTATCTTGTTTAATCCGATTGTTCTGAGTGTGTCCACACGGGGGAACAGCGACATGCTGGTTACTTTCATGAGTTTGATGGTTTTGTCTAAGTTCGCTCGTCGTAAGTGCTATCAAGCAGCGGCCGTTCTTGGTTTCGCCGTTCACTTTAAGATATACCCGATAATATATGCTCTTCCGCTTACCCTTGGTGTGTGGGAACAATCTGTTGCGGCGAGCACAAACACGTGGAGACGGGTGGTCAAGACGGCAGTCGTCGTGTCAATATGCGCACTAATGGCTGCAATTTCCTTCGCAGTACCCACGGTCCTTTGTTACATGAAGTATGGACAACAGTACCTCAACGAGGCCTTTATTTACCATGTATATCGCGAAGATCATCGTCACAACTTTTCACCGTATTGGTTGCTGATGTATCTCAACATGGCGAGACGTCATCTGGGACAAGGTGTTGACTTCTCCCCGCGCCTCGTTGCGTTTGTTCCTCAGGCAGTGGTGTTGAGTTTTGTATCGTACAAACTCCGCCGCAACACGGCGCATGCTTGCTGTGTGCAGACGGTGTTGTTCGTTGCCTTTAATAAGGTGTGCACTGTACAATATTTTGTGTGGTTTATCCCCTTTCTTGCGTTCCTTTTCTGTGAGCCAAAAGAGGTGGAGGACGACGAAAGTGATGGCAGCGGTGCGTTCAAATTTTTTTCCTGGGTGAAGGCGCTCGGTGTGGTGCTGATGTGGGCAGCAACCATTCCTCTATGGGTCACCACCGCCGTGCCGCTGGAGTTTCACGGTTATAGTGACTTTGCAAAACTCTGGATTGTTTCGTGCCTTTTCTTTTTGGCGATGGTTGTACTCGCTTCCATGTTAGCACGCATTGCGTATCGGGTTCAGTGTACGAAGTGTTCAGCGAAGTCGATCAAAGTAGCTTAGCGCAGTGTTGTCGATGTCTTACAGTTGGCTTGCAAGTGGGTGTTTGCTCCGCGGTGGATTGGTTTAACCCGTAAGAGAGTACTCAACATCCCTTCCCCAACCTGCGTTTTCTCATTTCTTTTTTTTTTGGAGTTTTTTGTCACATTGAAATATAAGGAAAGCGTCGACCGTATTACATACCCGTAATTCCTTTAACACCACATTCGTCCACGTGTCCACGTCACCCAAACCTTGTTACTTGAAACCGAATTAGTTATCTCTTATCTTGTTACATCGTACGATAAACACTTCTTTTTTCTGTAAGTCTCATTCGCCCACTTTCCGCTTCTACTCCTGAAGGTTACGCTTCACGCTCCCGTTTGGGTTAGAACAAAGGAGGAATATAAACAAAGAAGGGAGAGGGGAGAACTGTCCGCAAGGGAGAGTGATCCTTAATATTTTCTCTAGAAGGGATTGCAATGGTTGTGAGTCTTTCCGGTTATTCTCCGCGGGAAGTATACGAGGTAGAGTGTGCCAAATTTAACTGCAAAAAGAATAGTGCAATATGTAACTTCCTTTCGGAGCGGCCGGATGACTTTAAAAGCATCAGCGTTATTGATTTATCAAAGAATTTTGTGGGGCCAAAAGGTGTTCTGCCTCTTCTGGAGGTTGTTCGTCTCTGTGAAAATCTCGAACTTTTGAATCTGTGCGGTCAACAACTAGATAAAAACGCTATTGACGCACTCTGTTTGGTGTTGCGTAGTCATCCCACTGTAATTCATTTAAATCTCTCGGCCAATCCACTTAGTATGTCGGCAGGTACATCGCTTCTCTTGCTGGCGAAGGACAATCCGCTTATTCAGCACATCAACCTCACAGATAGCTTCATCAAACCATCTGTTCTGTTGGCGATTAATGCACAATTGGAGAGAAACAGAGAATATAGAGGTAAGGAAGCGGACCGAGCAGATATAATTTCAAACGTGCAAAGGAATGAGAAATTAAACGGTAGTGATGTTAGAATACCCTTGCAGACATCGCAAGAGAGAGGGGAAGTTCTTTCAAGGCCTATGCAACCGATTGTGCAAGACCAAAATGTGACATCGCGTGAAACAGATGATCAGGCATACGATTCCTTGTATCCCCATGATTTGGGTGCCCTTTTGGCTAGTTTTACACATGAGGTTCATGATGTCTTGTTTGATGAAGATCCGACATCATACGTAGCGAAATATTGCTCGGTGCGGCGGACATGCTTTCACGACGCAGACTTTCGTGCTGATAGAGTCCCTCTTCGTCGCGGTGTTAGGCGGTGGGATGCCTTCGCCTGGAGGCGTGTGAGCAAGTTGTTTCCATCAGCAACGTTACTTCCGGAAGCTGGGGAAGATAAGACACTGGTATTCCCTCGCGAATGCTTCCAAGCATATTCGTGGGTTTTTACCTGCGTTGAGGCTGTTTTCAAGGATGCGGCAATCCTTCGTGATACTCTTTTCACTTCTTACGATGTGGATCACGGTGTTTATGGTATTCGCGTGTATGTGGATGGGCGGTGGCGGTACGTTATAGTCGATGACTATCTTCCCGTTAACGAGAAGAACGAACTCATGTTCACAAAACCCGTTGACAATAAATACTTCTGGCCTTGTATACTAGAGAAAGCATTAGCCAAGATGTACGGTGGTTATTTGGCACTTGATATAGAATTTATTTTGGAGTCCGTTCCACGAGCCCTTTCGATGACTCCTGAAGCAACCACCCCAACGAACACGCCACTACTTGCGTCCAACGGTTTTCCGAACACTGTGGAGTGTCGTGATGACGATGTACGGCGTACGAGCTGCGCCAAAACACTACAAGACCTCAGTGGTGGGGTGGGTATTACTCGCTTCCTGCGTACTGCCGAATTTCAGAAGGATGAGTGGTGGGCCTCTATGCTAGATATGTCTAGGTCTGGTGCTATTATGGTGGGGATAACAGACTTTGAAAATGCCCTTCCCGGTATAGAGACGGCTCACGCATACCGCATTACCCACGTGCAGCAGGTTGGTGGAATAAAGCTCGTCATGCTTTCCAGTCAGTGGTCGCCCCAGCAGTGGAAGGGCGATTGGTCAGATGATTCTTGTCTATGGCAGTCTCATCGTGATGTCAGTATGACTCTTCGAAAAAAAAGGTTGGCCGGCGACCACTTTGGGTTTTGGATGTCGTATAACGACTTCCTTTCGGTTTTTATTCAGGTGCATATTTGTCATGTGTTTAATGGCTTTACACAGCATGTTGTGGAGTGTGAGTGGGGTAGGGACACCGCAGGGGGGCCATGCTTTGACCATCACTGGCACCTCAATCCACACTTCAAACTGCGACTGTCAGAGAACACGCTCTTTTTCATCAACCTTTCCCTACCGGACACGCGCTTTGCACCAACGTGCGTTAAGGCGATGGGGATGCATATTCTTAACAGCCCGCGGTACCCGGTATGCTACCTACATAACACGCAAGATTGTGTCGTCGCAACCGATTATGTGGAGACGGACTCGATTTCCGTAGAGGGCAATTTTACAAAAGAAGGTGTTTATTGGATAGTTCCCAGTGCTGACTTGACAGGGGTAATGAGCAGGTTCATCCTCCGCATGTTTGTAAGCTCACCATTTGTTTTCTCTTCAGAAGTGATTGGCAACCATTGGAATACGCTGAAATTCTCCGATATCATAGAGTGTAGTGGCGAATTCTGTGCGGGGGATGACAACGCGCAAGTGCTTATTCGGTTTCTCACAAATGACAAGATTAGAGAGGAGGTGTCGGTAGGTCCAATTGTTGTGAAGGTGGCAACACCAGAGGATAAGAACCTTGCGATTGGGCTGTTCCTTGTACATTCAAGTTTTGCGGGATCCAAGGCGTCCAGGACCCTTGGAGTTGTGGACAAAGGGGATATTGTGGCTTCGAGTCCTTATGCAGTTACTGACAGGGCTTACATTATGGCAGACGTTTGCGATAACGACGTGTACACGTTGATAACATGTATTAGTCCCACCGGCTCACGCGCGGAAATCGAATACACCTTATGGAGTGCCATCCCCTCGCCGCAGCATACCATTTTACCTGTATGGGGAAGGAAAAGCGTTACAGTGTCGTGGCCTGAGGGGAGTGGTTCTTTCTATGGGGTGAAGAACAACCCGCAAATTGAGATATGCCCTGAACGCGATTTTGATACGTTCGTTATCAAGATGAACCTCGTGGAATGTAATGTGACCGATCCTGCGATTGTTCTTTTCGTGCTTCAAAACGCCGGGAATAAGGGGGATGGTATCAAGGGGAAAATACCAGCGAATCAGGTGTTAAAACGCTCTCAGTATGTGCGACACCACTTTGTACAGTGCGAGCTGCAACTGCTAGAACCGACGGACTCCCTTTTGGTTATTCCTTGTCTGCAGCCCACGGGGTCGAAAGGGGCGTGTGCCATAACGGTTTCAACGGAAACTTCCGATTTTTCTGTTAGAGTGTTGTCGAGTGTTTAAACAATTGAGAGAGGAGTATGATGGTGGATATTCACTGGTGAAATGTGGCACCACAAATTAATAATGGTGGGCAGTGTCCACTGGTGGGTGGGGGTGAGGGGAATTGCACCTAATTTTCACATGTAAAGTGTTTTCTTTCAGGCGATCGAAAGAAAACGGCAGGCGTCAGTACTGTTGGTGTTGATTTTGTAAGTTTAATGTGTTTACTAACCAACAAAAGGGAGGAATGTTTACGTATACATGCGGATTAGACTCACTGTCTCCTATTGCACTTGCTGTTGTTTGTAACTGGTGTGCTTTTGGTTAGGCGTCAGCTCTGTAATAATATCTGATGGCCGGAAAGCCATAACAGTAACCGTACACTTTACTTTGTTTCTTACGTGGCATCCTCTTCACATCTCCACACCCCTTTCACATGCACATCTGTCGATGATAACGTACAAGTTGGGCTAACGAAAAACGAAGCAGAGTAAGTATAAACCACGGAGATGAGCACCGAAGACATTCTGATTGAATGCCCTCTTAATGTTGAGGTTGAGGAAGAAGCAGATGGCATCAACGATGTTGTTCGTTTAGAGGAAAATCAATTATCTACTGCACAACTACTCTGTCGAATTACGTCCCTCATCGCGATTGGGGCGTTTATATACTTAACTTTTTGGAACAACTCTCAGTTCTGGGCCGTAGTATTTGTCTATCATCCATTGTTTATGGTAGTTGCTTTTATGGGCGCGCTTCCCGAGCTCATGTGCACTGTTGCTGGTTTTCATAGTCGGAAGTTTCCATTTAGTCGCGTCATTAGAACGCATCTCAAGTGGACTATGGTGTTTAAGGCATTAAGTTTGCTTGGCATAGTCGCAGTAGAGTGGACCAAATTCGTCAAATCCAAAAATCATTTCAAGTCTTGGCATGGGATTATCGGTGCCGTGTGTGAAGCTTCTCAGTTTTTGGAAGCACTCGTAGGTCTCAGCATGTATTTCAATGCTGGTGGTCGCTTCTTCAGTTCGTCTCAGGCGCGTTTGCTTCGTGTGGCGCATCGACTCCTTGCCGTCGTGGTTATTTTAACGGGATTAACTTCCATGTCGTTGGGCATGTTCACCAAGTTTGCCGTGGAAGTGTACGGAGCGTTGGCTGTGCGGGTGGCATTTGCCATTCTTCCCATTGTTTTGGCACTGTGGGGTTATGCTTGCCCCTTTGTTGCCTGGTAAATGAACGAAAGAATCAAAAAGAGAAATAGGGCAGGGTATACTAAAAAGGTGCACGAAAAGGCGTTTGGTCTGAGGGGTGGTCGTCAACAAGAAAAGAAATGTTGCTGGGGAGTTTCGTCCAAAAAAATAAAATAATAGTGATAAACCTTTCATTTGGAAGCTTGTGCTCCTCTGTTCTTTGCTGCTTTTTTTTGTCAGCTTGCTGAGAGTGTTATGTAACCTACACCATTTATCAAATGGCAACTTGCTTTCTTGTGGTGGAGCATGCCCAAATATTTCGCTATATGGTTGTCAGGGAATGTGATAGTCTCGTCGGTTACAGTAGTGGCAGTAGGTGACTTTCTGTCGCCTTTCCCCCTCATTTGTATTGTCAGTTGTTGGTGGCACGAGTATCGTTGTGCAGGCACATACGCACGCACAGTCATACAAGGTGATATCGAAATTTGTATTTACTCCTCTCTTCTCCCTTATTTTTGAATGTTGCCACCTTTTCCCCTCCCCTCCTATTTTTGTTTGATGGACGTGCACCCCTGAAGAGAGAAGGGATGGGGGGGAAAACAAATGTAAAGGTTCTTGGAAGACCGACGCAACCGACAGGAACCTTTTTTCTCCGAAGCATGGATCGTGACCCTGACAGCCGACCCTTTCTGCGGTGCGAAATGAGGCGAAGAAGTGACCGCAGTCTTCCCAATACCACTTTGTCGCTTCACTACGATGAACCTAGCCGCAGTCAGTCGAGGCAGTTAGGTGAACGCCGCCGCTTTTTCAAGCAACCCACCGAAAGTCCCTTTTCACCCGCGAGAGCCCAGCCGGAGCGCCGTCTCCTGCGCCGCGGGTCCCCCAAGTGCTACGCGTCCAGTTTGGATAGTGCTCTCTGCGTTTCACGGGACTCGTCGCCATTCCGCTCTTCGATAAGACGTTGCCGGAAACCGCCTTTTAATGACCGGTCAGCAAGCGAACCGCGGCCCTCACGTGTTCCTCTTTCGGGTGGTCGTGGGCAACTCAACTTGGGAGATCTCGTGCCAATGCCAAAACCGCCAAAACAACGGCTTATACCACCACCCATGGAAAAGAAACCATTACGTACCGCACGGCGCCGCACACCACTTCCGTTGTCGCAGACAACACCGGAGAGACGCAGGGGTGTGAAAATGTTTGATGCTAATGAGTACCAAAACGCGTTAGACGGGGGTCAAACCGCCTCGCTTCTGTTTAACCGTACTCCTAGTGATGTTCCAACCGCTCATCAGAGAACTCCAAGTAACATAAGTGCTCGCAGTAGTGCCTCAGTTAGATTGGACACTTCTGAAGCCGGTGTGGCAGGGCAGGCGAGGGGTCGAGACTCGCCATCCACTGCGAGGAATTCGGTCACACGGAGGGCGCGAAGCATGACACCAACACGGCGTAATTATGATATTATTACGGGATTGCCACTATAACCTAATCGCTGTGCATGCCCTTACTCTAAGAGCAGTAGGTACTATAGAAAACTTTTTTTTTTCAGTTTCCTGTAGAACTTGATATAGATGGTAGATAGGCGTGCGAAGTACTTACTTTGTTTTATATCTTCTCCTCCCTTTCATCCCTTGGACGTTTTTGTTATATTTATTGCGCACATACACGATACCACTTGGTTCCCCATCCCACACCCTCCGTGCTATTAAAATGCCTTCCCACAACAACTACCACTTTATGCCATCCTCAACGAGACGACAATAGTGAAGCAAAGGAGTGACGGGGGGAAAAAAGATAATGGTTTACTACTTCACTCTTGCAGCCGATCCGTCGGTCATATGCTACATGGGTCGTGACAAATACGAAAACGAGAAATTAATTAAATACGGATGGCCGGAAGATATTTGGTTTCACGTTGATAACCATAGCAGTGCTCACGTTTATGTGCGTATGCCAAAGGGTAAAGGTTTAGATGATTTAACCCCTGCGATCATTGAAGAATGCTCTCAGCTCACCAAGGCGAACAGCATTGAGGGTTGTAAGCTTAACAACGTACGAGTTGTGTACACGCCCTGGAGTAACTTACACAAAACAGATGGCATGGAAGTGGGGCAGGTGGGGTTTCACAAAGAATCTCTCCGCCGGTACCATACCGTTGAAAAAAAAAACAATGCTATGTTGAACAAACTGGAAAAAACAAAAGTCACGAAAGACGACGTTGATTTCCAAGCTTTAAAAGACGAACGGGATGCGGAGGAGAGACGAGAGAAGCGACAGGCTTTAGCAGCCCAACAACAGCGCGAAAAAGAAGAAGCTGCGGCTCGGAAGAAGGCCGAAGAACTACGCTCGTACGCGTCGCTTATGGTTGAGTCGAAGATGCGAACAAATCAGGAACATATTCCAGATGAAGATGACTTCATGTGAGCTCTGGAGATCTTTCCACGAAGTAGCAACTTCTTTCCCCCCTCCCCCTTCTAGTTGGTGTATCACTTCGCCAGTATACATCTCAAGGGTGTCACGTTTAAGTGCTGCTGACGTTTCCTTGGAAAAGAGGAAGGAAAGCTAAATTGTTTCGAGTTGCTGTGTGATCGAGGAAATCGATGGTTGCCTGAAAATTTCTAAAACCTCCCCTCTCAATTCTTTCTCTCCCTCACATTTCTTCACCGGAGACTGGCACACACACAAAAAAAAAGTACAGAAGAGAGGGTTGATCTATAAGTTGTTGCTGCGAAAGAGTTGTAGCACAAATGCTCTTGGGATGCCGTCGGTTTGTCACACACGCCGTCGGACAATCTTTCCCCCACGTAACTTCTCTATTACGTGGTAAGCGGTTGCTGCGCTTGCGCCATGGCTGCCCTCGCGCTAAATCACTGCTCTCCGCCGAAGGGGATTTGCACACAACGCCGTTGGACCGTCCCCCGCCAACAGATATGCCACTCGCGTACTTGCAGGGGGAGATTTTGGATATGGAGAAGTATCGGACAGAAGAAGCTGTTTGGTCGAGAAACACAGTGCGGGAAGCATGGAATGCGATTAACCACACACTGCACGATACGACCCCCGGCGTTGATGCAACGAAGAAGAAGGAGATAATTGAAAAAGACCTTGTAGGTTTGGCTCTCTGTACGTCATATGCGGAAGTGAAGCACCTTCTTTCTCTGTTGACGCCCTCGCTTCGTTCACATATTGTTTCTCAGCCCTCCTATAAACAAACTGAGGTGGAGGAGTTTTTTCTCCATCTTGGACAAGACATCGAAGTGAGAGGTGCGGATTGGGTGATTCAGGTTCCGCCCCCGTCGGTGACCGATTTGCGTTATACCCTTGAGCGGGTGGGCCGGTTTGGCGATGACGGCCGTGGGTGTATTGGACACACGCCGCATCGAGTAGCCGTGTGGCGCGGTCGGTTGGGGGAACCGTTAGGACTCACTATTCGTGTGGGACGTTATGTGCCGAATGTTGCCAGGGCATTGGTTCCTCTTGCACGACGAGGTAGTGTTTTGATACTCTCCAAGGCGGGTATGGGAAAGACCACAATCCTGAGAGACCTCGCTGCTTCCCTCTCTCGTGATCCGGCGAAACCCCGCGTTATGGTCGTTGATACCTCGAACGAAATTGGAGGTGATAGCCCGATGCCGCTGCCTTTTCTAGGGCGTTGTCGCCGTATCCAGGTCCCGCGTCGCGAGGAGCAACAAGAAGTAATGAAACAAATTCTTCAAAACCACTCACCGGAGTACGTAATTGTTGATGAGGTTTCCACTACCGCCGAAGCAGAAGTAACGTGGTCCATTTCCCAACGGGGAGTTCATCTCGTTGCCACATGCCATGGCGAAAGTTTAGCGGGGTTATTGCAAAACCAGTCACTTAACTTGTTGGTAGGAGGCACCGCGCATGCATTTCTTAGTAACGAGGAGCGGCGGTTACGGAACAAGATCAAGAAAACTATCCTCGAGAGGCCGCATTCATCACCGTTTAAGTTTGTTGTGGAACTCCATTCACGGAAATTCGCTCATCTTTATGTGGATGTAAACCAGGCTGTTGATTGTCTTTTGGACCAGGGGGATGCGAGACGAAGTGCACGGATTGGGAAAACAATTGCCATTGATGAGCCACTGCCAGATGAGGTGATGGGTTTAGTTATTGCTCAAGAAAAGGAAGGTTCATATGCAAGAGAGCCGTCACACGAATCGTGGAGTGAGGGCAACGATGATGACAGTTGCGCCCTCGCCGGGCGGGAGGGGTGGCGGCCAAATAACCGGCCCGAGAGGCAGCGAGGGACTCGGTCGCATGGATGTCGAAAAAGATCAAATGACGACTTGTTGGACGAACTGAATAACTTTAATTAAGGCACCAATTTTTATCCAACGATAAGCTACAGAACAAAAAAAAAGTACATACTAAGGGTTTTCTTTCAAAAACAGAAACATACCGACTTGCCCCAGCACATACTGGAGGGAAACGCCGGATTCGAGGAATATCAGAACATCTCGCACGTAGCAAAGGCTCCTGTCATCACGTTTTGATACTTTTTTTTTTCTTCTTCTTGAATAGTCCCTAGATTTCTTCCAACGTCGGCACTTTTGTTTAAACTTTCTCTTTCTGATTTCTTTTTTAATTGTCTGTAAATATGTATTTGCGGTCCTGCTCAGCCATAGTTAATTACGCCCACTAGCAAAGGGCATATGATATCATTGCGGGGAAACATAGGTTTGCTTACCCGGCGGCGCCACGCCGTTATCACTCTCCACTCTGCATTAGAGTTGTGTGGTGTCACACGTTACAAGAGTTCATTACCCAACAACGCATTACCTGCTCGAACAGCGGAGGCCCTCTATTCCATGGAACATTACCATAAGCAATGCCTCAATGAGGATGAGCGTCGGCAAGTCGAAGTGCAAGCTTGGGAAGAACTAATGAACCTTCCTGATGCTGCAGTGGAGGATGCGTCCTCAAGCGTTGTCGCCGACATTCTCGGTTCCTGGTGCTATTTTTCGAAATATTGGGACCGAGGAATACAAGGCCCCAACCCATCAGACAGTCCTGAAGAAAACAACGTCAAAAAGGTCAATGTTCCTCTAATCGCAAGGGAATTCCACCGACCCCATTCCCCATCAACAGTTGACACGGCACCACCACCCCGCGCGAATCCACTAGATGAAGTGCTGGACTTTTGAATAAGAAATTTTTTTTTAATGTAACACCGCATACTTTTACATATTTTCTCCCGACATTTTTAATTTACCGACAATTCCGTACATCACCCCTCAATTCACCACAACATTTCCCCGAAACCTCGTCAAGGAAAAAAAAAAAGAAAATATGGTTTTCTTCACGAAGGCGCAATCGGCAACAAAGCAAAACAAACTGAAAACAACGTAGATCTTCAAAAAAGCAAGGAGAATCCCAAGGAACAAGAAAATACAAATACATACTATCACCGTCACCACCAACATAAAAGAAGAAGCATTTTACAAAACTATGATAAAGCTGAGGGGTCGACACCCCCTTCGGAGTGTAATTTTTGAAGAGAATTACCGAATAGAAACGGGAGTTTCGTATACCGCTCTGGATGAAAGCTTTCCTGTTGTTCATGGCTTTTTTTTTTCGTATCGAAGGGGGGAAGGTACACTTTTGTCGGCGTGCAAGTGAGTTTAGCACGTAGTCGCCACACAAATACTGAGGCATTTAGTGGGCTGGTAAATGAACTCAAATCATTTTCCAACTGGAGGGAAATATCAGAGAAACTTACGTGGGAGATTATATATGTACATCAAGAGGACCGGAAAGGCGTTGCGGATGTTCAGAATTGCGAGGTAACGGGTGAAGCGAGAATGAAGAGAATTCGTACTCAGTCTGACAGTACAAATTGTCCGCATGAGGATCGAAGAGGAGTTAATAAAGCTAATGCTCTTTGGAAAATGTTTTTTTTTTTCAGTACCGTCTTCGGGTGGGAAAGAATGCGATTCCCACTTTGTTTTCTTCCGCTGTGACGGACTCCAGTGTGAGTACCTTACAGACACTTCTTCCCTGATAATGTCTTCATATCAACATCATTTATTTTGATTACTCTAATGAGATGAATACTTATGTTATGTTGATTTGAATATAACAGATGTGTCCCCCTTTTTATATTCATAAATAATTAGATGCGAAATACCATACTTATTTAACCTGTTTGCAAAATAATGTGTTGATTGACATATACGTTATATTCACCTACATTTTTTTGCATATAGTCTCACCATGCTTGTACACTTGCCCAATGGGGGGGGGGCTAAAAACAAAGCATGTTACATGAGTACGCAAATACATTTTTAACAATTTATTCGTTTTTATTTGGCTTCTTATGAAGTGAGGACAAACTTCAAATTGTTGAGTAGCTAAGTTCTTTTCGCAGCCTCATGATAATAATAATAATTATTAATATTGTATGCCTTACATTGTCACGTAAGAGGAGGAGGAGTGAAACAAATGCTATTTGTTTAAGTTAGGTTTTTTCTATCTTCTCTTTTCATTGTTCACATAAACATTGCATGTTAGTGTTTTCGACAAAGCAGTGCATTCAACAATATTAGCATTTTTCAGTAATAATAAAACATAAATATATCTATGTGTTCCTCTCTATTTATATTTTTAATGTGCATGCGCTTACGGTACGAAAGAAAACATCTATTGTATTAAATTTTTACCACTTATTACAACTTAATAGTTGGAATCCTGCATGGTGCACTCCAACTCTCCCTTCCTATCTGCTTATCTACAACACTTTTATTTCTCACATACCATCACATGATTCTAATAGGGATATGGTTATACTAGCTGATTCCGTGATAGCTTCCCCCCCCCCTTGGTTTTTTTTTCAAAAATGACGGGAAATGATACGAGAGATGTTGGGACCTCCAACGAAAATTCGTTTCTGTTACTTTGACAAGTACATGATACAGTGTTAAACTTAAATGCGGGGATGGAGTTCATTAAAGGACAGATGAAATTACGTCTATGGATATGAGACTTAGCAAACAAATGAAAATACGGGAGGAAAAAGGTGTGGATATAAGTAGGACGTTGAATTGGCTGACGTTACTGGTTGAAAATGAGCGTCCTGGTGCATATGAATCTGCGTACAATGTAATACAGCACGTAATCTCATATGACGATAATAAGGGATTGCTGGGGTTGCATGTTGAGGAAAGGATTGCTAACCTTCGGGCAGAAGAAAAATGCCATACCAGGTTCGACCGAGATGGGCCGATATTGCATGTTATCACCTCTAAGAAGGGCTGGTCATGCACAGATTTGGTGGAAGAGATGCATGCGACATGTTTGTGCGCAAGGAGACGGTACGTATAAGGCACAGAATCCGAGCACATTTGGATGATTGGTTACCGACTGGCTCCCAAGTGTCCCAACAGCCCCTCTTACTTGTTTGTTCTCGGGAGATCGGAAAATCCTGTGGTCGGTTGAAACATGCTGCCCACCCTGGTGATGCTGGCCACATCAAGGTGGTGTCAGAGTCCAGTACACCTTCTCATCGCGGGAAGCCAAGAGCCAGCAGCATTCCTTTCATGGGGAACACCGCTTTGCTCCGGCTACGGCATCATACAGCACAGGGATCAGCAGCGTCTTGCTGGGACACCGTTTTTCATTTGTCGGTCCCTGGGCACGTGCAAGCGTGCCATCAGCAGTATCACCCGCACTAAGATGCTGCTGTCCGGTGATGTGGAAGAGAATCCCGGCCCGTCGTTGCGCGGGATGCAGTGGAACTGTGCCGGGCTATCTCAAGGAAAGAGATTAGCATTAGCACGTCGGCATACATCCCATCAAAACACACATTCACGGCAAATGACTTAGATACGCTTCTGACGACCGACGGTGCCCAGCTCATCGGTGCAGACGCTAACGCAAACGTGTTGGCATGGGATCGCGCGAGCCCACCAAATACCAAGGGTGAAACACTCAACACAGTGGTGCATTGACAACCAGTTTCTGGTCTGCAACACTGGTGAGTGCACCAGGTACGCGCGCCACCACGGAGAGTCCACCCCTGATGTGACACTGTCAAGGAATTGCACAGTGTACACGTGGACATCGCTGTATTCTCCCGATAGCGATCACCATCACATATTTTTCGACGTTATCGTTGGAGACGGCACAGATGCACTGAGTTGCCCGCGGCTTCGAAAGCCCATGTACGCATGGCTAAAAGCTGACTGGAGGAATTTCCGTCTCAAGGTTGACGAGCTCTGCAGGAAAATTGGTAGAGAGAAGAACGTCAACACCTTGGAACAGAAATTGAGCTCCGCCATCCGCATTGCGACGAAGGTCTCCGTCCCCCGTGGCTGCAGAGCAACGCCACCACATTGGACACCTGAGCTCGCGAAACTCGATGAAGAGATCGCTGGATGCGGACCCTCCCACCGAAGGGAAAAGTTGGTAGCAACACGTAAGCAGATCCTGGACCGTACCACAAAGAAGAGATGGAGCACGCTATGCTCCAGACTTGCGGTGTCAGACCGCTGCAGTTGACACATTGTCAAGAAGGTATATGCGCCACGACCACTAACCACACCGGCTGTACTTGTTGATAACGCGGCCATCACGGACTACCGTCAAGCTGAGAGGTTCATTAAACTGTACTCGTCCCGCGCAAGAAGGCACCCCGACTCACACCCACCGGCACCAATAAAGACGATAGCAAGTGAGTTCAGTCCCATCACGATGGCTGAACTACGGAGATCGATCAAACTGCTACCGAGTGGATCCGCAGCCGGACCTGATTGCTTATACAACGAGGCACTGCAACATCTCGGCAGAACAGCGCTGAATGTTGTTCTGAGGCTATTCAATGAGAGCCTACGAACGGGAGTCGTGCCGCCTGCATGGAAGACTGGTGTTATCATCCCCATCCTGAAGGCCGGAAAAAAGGCGGAGGACCTCGATTCTTACAGGCCTGTGACGCTCACGAGCTGTCTATGCAAGGTCATGGAGCACATAATTGCCGCGAGACTTAGAGACACTGTTGAGTCCCAGCTGACGCCGCAGCAATCAGGCTTTCGCCCCGGATGCTCAACGCTCGAACAACTCCTGCACGTCCGCGCTGCCCTCTGCCGCCCCACGCACCAATATCGTACGGGTGCTGTATTCGTTGACTACGCGAAGGCATTCGATACAGTAGACCACGACAAAATTGCGAGGGAAATGCACAGAATGAAGGTATCACCCCACATTGTGAAGTGGTGCGTATCATTTCTGAGTAACCGAACTGGCAGAGTGAGATTCAAGGAGAAGCTTTCCCGAAGCATAACATTTGAGCGAGGAGTGCCACAAGGAACTGTCCTTGGCCCAATCATGTTCATTATTGTCATGAACTGGTTGAGCCAGCGCCTTGCGGAAGTGCCGTTACTGCAGCACGGATTCTTTGCAGACGACCTGACGCTACTTGCGAAGCACACAGAGAGGGATGCCATCAACCACACGTTACAATGCGGCCTCAACGTGGTGTTACAGTGGTCAAAAGAGTACTTCATGTCTGTCAACGTGTCGAAAACGAAGTGCACACTCTTCGGGTGTATAGAGCGCCATCCCCTTACATTGCAACTGGACGGCGAAAGAATAGGAGCTGACAGGACACCGAAGCTTCTCGGAGTGACATTCCAGTGTCTGCAAGGGATGGCAACACATGCGGCCGAAGCGAGACGCAAGATGGACTTCCGACTACTGCAGATAGCAGCCATCTCAGCTTCTACATGGGGGCCAAGACGGAAAGTACTGAGATCTTTTTATCTAGCACTCGTACAGGCACACACCATGTATGCCATTGAGGTATGGTACTGGGACGCTTCGGAACGAAGTCGTGACCTCCTTGCAACAGCACAACACAAAGCCAGTCGCATCATAGCTGGCATACCGCATGGGACGCGCAAAGAGAACTCTCTGCTGGAAGCAAACCTCCTGCCACTCAAGACGACCACTCTTAGCGCAGCATGAAATTCATGCTGATGTGTGAGTCACGAGGCGGATGTTTGCGGCGCAGTGCTGAGGAAGTATACCACAGCAAACATCCAGTCAGAGCCCTACATTCCCGCACCATGCGGTCCTACCCCCACCTCCGCATTGAGCCACGCGAGCACCAACTAGAGACATCGACGCTCCGCCACAGCTGCCGACCGCTATTTCACACGCAGATAAAGCCTGTGTGCGCTGATGACCCTGACGATGTCAAAAGGGAGGATCATGAAAAGTGGATTGCACGGCATTTTGCACGGAGGGGGATGGAGCCACCGCGACGAGTGCACTACGAATTGTGGACTAATGGATCCGTGTCCCTCGGTGAGGAGTCCGGAGCAGCTGCCCTGCTCTATAGAAACAACACGCTGATTTGTGCACCCAAGACCGGAGCAGGGGAACTCTCATGCAGTTACAGAGCGGAATGCGTAGCATTAGAGATAGGACTGCAACGGCTGCTGAAATGGCTTCTGGCATACAGAAGCACACCGAGCAGGTTGTCCATCTTCTCTGACTCGCTGTCAATGTTAACAGAACTGCAGAAAGGCCCCCTAGCCGTAACGGACCCAATTCTGAGACGACTATGGAGGCTTCTGCTTCAAGTTCAGAGAAGGAAGATACGTATCCGACTACAATTTGTGTTTGGCCATTGTGACGTGAAACGGAATGAGGTTTGTGATGAAATGGCCAAAAAGGCCGCAGATTTACCACAGTTGCGAGACACATGGATCTCCGACATCACTGCTTATGCGAAGCGAGTGCTTAGGTCGGAAGAAGTCCATGAGAACACTCATAGGTTTGGTATCACGGGCAACCACTTTCCAACAAAACATAAAGAAGAACTGACGAGGGAAGAAGAAACGGCACTGGCACGCTTTCGGGTTGGGTCTTCAAGACACTATGGATGGATGTTGCGAAAGATCAACCCGAGTGTGCCTCCACAGTGCCGATGGTGTAACCCGCAACATGTAGCGATAGGGCCAACAATACAAACAGCCCCAACTGTTGCGACACGCACTCTTCAGAGAACCTCCGAACCAACCAAATGTACGGAATATGATGCCACATACCAATGCCGCTCGAGTGCTGTAACGCACATGGTAAACAAACATGGCTTTGTGCGAGCTGATGCTCTCCGGAGGATCAAATGCAGCGATGCAAAACCTGCAGTGGACATCCCCCCGGAGCCCCCTCCAGTGGTGGCGATCGTTCCTCTACCATCGAGCAAACGAGTCCCGATGAGACCGCAGGTGCTTCATTGTACCATCTGTGCCTCCAAATTCGCAGTGCCAGGCCGACTATTACACCACCTTAGAACAATACATGGCATAGGCAGCGGTAGTTGCCGCGTGAAAAGGGGGCGAGAGAACGAAGACTCAGTGCAAGGAGATGGTAGCGCTCCAGCAGCGCCAGCCTCTCAGGATACACGGATTTTTTTTTTGGAATTTTCTTCGTGCCTTCGTGATAGTTTCCCCTCACTGGCGCGGCCATCAGCCACCACAGTAGAGCCCTGAGATGCTATCGATCTGGAAAATGTAGCAGAGTCTCCCCTTTTTATTCAGCCTAACACACTCTCTATAATTTTTTGTTGTAGCTCTGCAGTTGAATGGAATACAGCAGATGTGGCGAGAAGCTTCCCATCTCGGACTCTCACAAAGATGTCAATTAGCAATCCTTTTGTTTTGATTTTTGTTATTCGTTTATTATTCTCTTCCCCTCTTTCTGCTTTTGTTGCTTGTTGACTGCATACCTCCTCTGTCTCTGAGGGTGTCTAGACTATTCCTGCGTCCGGTGCTTTTCCTGCTAGCTCCACACTCGGCAATAAGGGGGGAAGTTGCAGAAGGAAGAGTGGGTTGTATGACTGTTACCTTAGGTGAGGACTTCACCTGTGGCCGGCTCCGTTCAACCGCAATGAGAAACTGTGCCAGCCTTTTGGAAAAACATACATCTTGCCCACACACACCCTCTACCGCAAACCTGACACGTAATTCCTTCAAGCCGGGACAGCTCATCAGGTGCAGCGACGTTTCTTCGCAGTCGCCGCGTTGGTTGGTAACAGCGCGCTCTACTTTCATACCGAGCACCTTCTTTTGATGTAGGGTGAGGCCAGTTTTGCTAGCACACTGCCTTCCGCATGTCAGGCACACCAACATGGATGTGTTTGTATGCGGGGAATCAGTGGCACGCAATTTTGTGTTATTGCTGCATTTAAGCTTGACTCCCTCACCTTTATGGAAAGCCTTACAGTGTCGGATGAGGGAGTCCCTGCAACTGAGCACTTTTTGGCACACACAACACTGCACCTCGCCCTTTCCCGGGACGTCAACGTTTCCCTCACGGGCACGCTTACGGGGGAATTGCACCAACACCACGGTAACATCCTCCGTCACTATGCTCTTATGTTTGAATTTCTTGTGTAGTGACAGGGAAGAACGTGTACCGAAGGTCGCCTCGCACAGGTCACATTGAAACGGCAGCTTCCGTGTATCCTGAGAGGCTGGCGCTGCTGGGGCTCTACCATCTCCTTGCACTGAGTCCTCGTTTTCTTGCCCCCTTTTCACGCGGCAACTACCGCTGCCTATGCCATGTATTGTTCTAAGGTGGTGTAATAGTCGGCCTGGCACTGCGAATTTGGGGGCACAGATGGTACAATGAAGCACCTGCGGTCTCATCGGGACTCGTGTGCTCGATGGTAGAGGAACGATCGCCACCACTGGAGGGGGCTCCGGGGGGATATCCACTGCAGGTGTTGCATCGCCGTATTTGATCCTCCTGAGGGCATCAGCTCGCACAAAGCCATGTTTGTTTACCATATGCGTTACAGCACTCGAGCGGCATTGGTATGTGGCATCATATTCCGTACATTTGGTTGGTTCGGAGGTTCTCTGAAGAGTGAGTGTCGCAACAGTTGGGGCTGTTTGTATTGTTGGCCCTATCGCTGCATGTTGCGGGTTGCACCATCGGCACTGTGGAGGCACACTCGAGTTGATCTTTCGCAACATCCATCCATATTGTCTTGAAGACCCAACCCGAAAGCGTACCAATGCCGTTTCTTTTTCCCTCGTCAGTTCTTCCTTATGTTTTGTTGGAAAGTGGTTGCCCGTGATACCAAACCTATGAGTGTTCTCATGGACTTCTTCCGACCTAAGCACTCGCTTCGCATAAGCAGTGATGTCGGAGATCCATGTGTCTCGCAACTGTGGTAAATCTGCGGCCTTTTTCGCCATTTGATCACAAACCTCATTCCGTTTCACGCCACAATGGCCGAACACAAATTGTAGTCGGATACGCATCTTCCTTCTCTGAACTTGAAGCAGAAGCCTCCATAGTCGTCTCAGAATTGGGTCCGTTACGGCTAGGGGGCCTTTCTGCAGTTCTGTTAACATTGACAGCGAGTCAGAGAAGATGGACAACCTGCTCGGTGTGCTTCTGTATGCCAGAAGCCATTTCAGCAGCCGTTGCAGTCCTATCTCTAATGCTACGCATTCCGCTCTGTAACTGCATGAGAGTTCCCCTGCTCCGGTCTTGGGTGCACAAATCAGCGTGTTGTTTCTATAGAGCAGGGCAGCTGCTCCGGACTCCTCACCGAGGGACACGGATCCATTAGTCCACAATTCGTAGTGCACTCGCCGCGGTGGCTGCTTCCCCCTCCGTGCAAAATGCCGTGCAATCGACTTTTCGGAAGCCTCCCTTTTGACATCGTCAGGGTCATCAGCGCACACAGGCTTTATCTGCGTGTGAAATAGCGGTCGGCAGCTGTGGCGGAGCGTCGATGTCTCTAGTTGGTGCTCGCGTGGCTCAATGCGGAGGTGGGGGTAGGACCGCATGGTGCGGGAATGTAGGGCTCTGACTGGATGTTTGCTGTGGTATACTTCCTCAGCACTGCGCCGCAAACATCCGCCTCGTGACTCACACATCAGCATGAATTTCATGCTGCGCTAAGAGTGGTCGTCTTGAGTGGCAGGAGGTTTGCTTCCAGCAGAGAGTCCTCTTTGCGCGTCCCATGCGGTATGCCAGCTATGATTCGACTGGCTTTGTGTTGTGCTGATGCAAGGAGGTCGCGACTTCGTTCCGAAGCGTCCCAGTACCATACCTCAATGCCATACATGGTGTGTGCCTGTACGAGTGCTAGATAAAAAGGTCTCAGCACTTGTCTTCTTGGCTCCCATGTAGAAGCTGAGATGGCTGCTATCTGCAGTAGTCTGAAGTCCATCTTGCGTCTCGTTTCGGCCGCATGTGTTGCCATCCCTTGCAGACACTGGAATGTTACTCCTAGAAGCTCGGTGTCCTCTCAGCTCCTATTCTTTCGCCGTCAAGTTGTAATGTAAGAGGGTGGCGCTCTATACACCCGAAGAGTGTGCACTTTGTTTTCGCTACGTTGACAGACATGAAGTACTCTTTTGACCACTGTAACACCACGTTTAGACCGCATTGCAGTGTGTGGTTGATGACATCCCTCTCTGTGTGCCTCGCAAGTAGCGTCAGGTCGTCTGCAAAGAATCCGTGCTGCAGTAACGGCACTTCTGCAAGGCGTTGGCTCAACGAGTTCATGACAATAATGAACATGATTGGGCCAAGGACAGTTCCTTGTGGCACTCCTCGCTCAAATGTTCTGCTTCTGGAAAGCTTCTCCTTGAATCTCACTCTGCCAGTTCGGTTACTCAGAAATGATACGCACCACTTCACAATGTGGGGTGATACCTTCATTCTGTGCATTTCCCTCGCAATTTTGTCGTGGTCTACTGTATCAAATGCCTTCTCGTAGTCGACGAATACAGCACCCGTACGAGATTGGTGCGTTGGACGGCAGAGGGCAGCGCGGACGTGCAGGAGTTGTTCGAGCGTTGAGCATCCGGGGCGAAAGCCTGATTGCTGCGGTGTCAGCTGGGACTCAACAGTGTCTCTAAGTCTCGCGGCAATTATGCGCTCCATGACTTTGCAGAGACAGCTCGTGAGCGTCACAGGCCTGTAAGAATCGAGGTCCTCCGCCTTTTTTCCGGTCTTCAGGATGGGGATGATAACACCAGTCTTCCATGCAGGCGGCACGACTCCCGTTCGTAGGCTCTCATTGAATAGCCTCAGAACAACATTCAGCGCTGTTCTGCCGAGATGTTGCAGTGCCTCGTTGTATAAGCAATCAGGTCCGGCTGCGGATCCACTCGGTAGCAGTTTGATCGATCTCCGTAGTTCAGCCATCGTGATGGGACTGAACTCACTCGCTATCGTCTTTATCGGTGCCGGTGGGTGTGAGTCGGGGTGCCTTCTTGCTCGGGACGAGTACAGTTTACTGAACCTCTCAGCTTGACGGTAGTCCGTGATAGCCGCGTTATCAACAAGTACAGCCGGTGTGGTTAGTGGTCGTGGCGCATATACCTTCTTGACAATGTGCCAACTGCAGCGGTCTGACACCGCAAGTCTGGAGCATAGCGTGCTCCATCTCTTCTTTTTGGTACGGTCCAGGATCTGCTTACGCGTGGCTACCAACTTTTCCCTTCGGTGGGAGGGTCCGCATCCAGCGATCTCTTCATCGAGTTTCGCGAGCTCAGGTGTCCAATGTGGTGGCGTTGCTCTGCAGCCACGGGGGACGGAGACCTTCGTCGCAATGCGGATGGCGGAGCTCAATTTCTGTTCCAGGGTGTTGACATTCTTCTCTCTACCAATTTTCCTGCAGAGCTCGTCAACCTTGAGACGGAAATTCCTCCAGTTAGCTTTTAGCCATGCGTACATGGGCTTTCGAAGCCGCGGGCAACTCAGTGCATCTGTGTCGTCTCCAACGATAACGTCGAAAGATATGTGATGGTGATCGCTATTGTGAGAATACAGCGATGTCCACGTGTACGCTTTGCAATTCCTTGACAGTGTCATATCAGGGGTGGACTCCCCGTGGTGGCGCGCGTACCTGGCGCACTCACCAGTGTTGCAGACCAGAAACTGGTTGTCAATGCACCACTGTGTGAGGGTTTCACCCTTGGTATTTGGTGGACTCGCGCGATCCCATGCCAACGCGTGTGCGTTAGCGTCTGCACCGATGAGAGCTGGGCACCGTCAGTTGTCAGAAGCGTATCTAGATCATTTGCCGTGAAGGTGTGTTTTGGTGGGATGTATGCCGACGTGACAGTCAGCGCTGTTCCACGTGCAAGGTAAATTGTTGCATGCACTTGTTCAATGCGACCAACAACGGCCATACCGGTCTCGAGTAGTAGGTCCTCCCTCACTAGTATTGATACACCACCTCCTTTGCAGTTACGAGTTATTCCGTGATGTTGGTAGCCAGCAACGCTAAAGCAAGCCGCCTCTTCAGGCGTCATCCTTGTCTCGCTAAACAGACAAAAGGCGATCCGCTCCTCAACAAGGGTTTTGTGCAGTGCTAATCTCTTTCCTTGAGATAGCCCGGCGCAGCTCCACTGCATCCCGCGCAACGACGGGCCGGGATTCTCTTCCACATCACCGGACAGCAGCATCTTAGTGCGGATGATACTACTGATGGCACGCTGGCACGCGCCCAGGGACCGACAAATGAAAAACGGTGTCCCAGCAAGACGCTGCTGATCCCTGTGCTGTATGACGCTGTAGCCGAAGCACAGCAGTGTTCCCTATGAAAGGAACGCTGCTGCCTCTTGGCTTCCCCCGATGAGACGGGGTACTGGACCCTGGCACCACGTTGAGGTGGCCGGCATCGCCAGGGAATCCAAGAAAAACCAGCCAACGACAAATGCAAAGCAATAGAAGACAAAGAAAAATGCAACAACAAGGATGGGTGTAAATTAAAAGATGGGGAGTGCAAGGCTAAAGAAGAAGATGAAGCAAAAGTGGAAGACAAGAAAGAAGACAAATGCAAAGTGAAACTGGAGAATGTCTGAACCAAGGGTCCTGGTTGCAAATGGGAAAATAATGCTTGCAAAGATTTTGCTATTCTAGTAAACAAGCAATTCACACTAATGGCTGCTGTTTTTGTGAGTTTGTCATAATTTTATGGATTATAGAATTTTAAGGATGTTTGCTCAATATATTAAATTTATGAAACTTCACTATTAGTTAAATTTGCTAAAATCGCTAACTTTCTAATATATTGTAACACTTTTTAATGAAAACTCGAAAATATGAAAATTTAGTAAAATACGTACGATAGTAACATATATATATATATATATAAAGTAGTATGGTGAAATGGTATGAAAAATGAGTGCTATTATTAAATTTTTTCCATTTTATTTTATAGATATTATTTATAGTTACAATATAATAATAATAATAATGATGAGAGTGTTGTGGGTTTGCACATACTAATATTATAATAATGGTGGTGTTGCAAAACTTCTGGAACAAATAATAGAAGTGTTAAAGACAGAAGGGACCGTAATGAAACAGGAAAACAAGTACCCACTGTTCATTCGACGTTGGACCAAGGAAAAAAATTACAAACCTGGCGCTGAGGGGAATGATAGCTGAGAAATATGCCGCAGCGCTATGGTATTGTTGTGTAGGGAGCTGAGGCTGTTTAACGTAGAGACACTAGAAGGTGTAGAGGTAAATACGTATAGAGGTTGTTCCGTGGTAATGTTCCACGAGCTTTAGCTTATCGGTGACAGTAGAATCAAACGATATGATGCGTAATAACAGAGAACAAACATCAGGAGAAGAGTTATGGTATCGCAAGACTGTGTAGAAACAGCGAATCATAGTAGACCTTATACGTAGACGGGTTACAAAGTTATGAGATTGGACAAATGTTTTTTTTTCTGGAATATGGCATGTAAAACTGTAAAAAAATGGTCGAAAAGGCATTTTAATATGTGGTGTGCAAAGTTGATTAGAAGAGTATATTACAGTCTACGTTAGTGTGTAGAACCTTTCAAAACTGAGTCTTTTCCCTGATTAATTTTAAACTTCTCACAGCTTTCTGTTTTGTCAAATATAGAATGGGGAAATAATAGTAAAGAGGAATGAAAGAAACAAAGGTATTTATATTTCAGCAGTCATAAATAAATAAAAAGTGCATACGACTGCCAGCAGACTCTAGCGTAACGACTAGCGGGTACCAAGAGCATGAAGGAAGATCCAAGTCAACTACCGGCTATTTCAGCGGTTAGTGCAGAGTCAAACATTCAGAATTTTTGATGAAAATACAGGATCAGCAAGTCATGAGGCAAATAAAGCAGGCAAAAATAAGAAAGTACAGGAAAAAGTGTGCCTATCGCAAAAAAACGAAAAACGAAGCGAGAAGAGTATTACAACAACATTTTTTTATGAAGCTATGGTGTACCAAAGCCACGGCAATAAATGATGTGTGAAGCAGCGACTGACAAAACATCTAGAGAAAAAACTCTAAAACTACTTCAACCAACACAGACTGTATAACCAA
Source organism: Trypanosoma brucei gambiense DAL972 (assembly GCF_000210295.1). NCBI lineage: Eukaryota > Euglenozoa > Kinetoplastea > Trypanosomatida > Trypanosomatidae > Trypanosoma > Trypanosoma brucei. Next base: position 767,393 of record NC_026739.1, read on the forward strand.
GAAACCAAAACGACAAATATCAGGGACAAGCAAGTTTTAGCATAGAGAAGGGGGATGTTCAGTAATTGTTTGAGCGCAGAAGCCCTACAATTTTGTAAACTGCGCTACCTTACCACAACTCTTTCACATCTTTTTCAAGTCGACAAAGCAAAATGGGCTTCCACACAGACACAATCATTGGATCCTAAACGGAATACGAACGGAAAGTTGTAGAAAAAGTACGAATCGGCATAGAGAAAAAGGCAT